>NW_020450916.1:666206-753154 GCF_003343035.1 Apteryx rowi | reverse complement strand
GGGGTCTCCTTTTTCGCTAAAACAGCACCATAAAGTAAATCTCCTACACGGCGTTTCTTGAGGTAGGGCCCATCTGCGGCTGTCTGAATATTCCTTTAGAAATCCTGCTACTACAGGCGGAAGATCTGACCGATTTTCTTTCTCCGCCAGTTTTTAAGTTTTGTAACGAGCATAATCGTCTCGGGGCTCCTGAGCCTAAATAGCACGCTTTCCATTTATTAAAAAAGGAAGAAGTGCACAGYGTATTATCGCAGTTACGTTCATTAGGTTCGGAAACATCTGAAGATGTTTTATCAATAGTGACTAATCTCTGTAATAGAGTCGTGATGATGACTACAGCAGTGTTGTCAAGTATTGCTACCTTGTGCACTGAGTAATTCAGTTAACTTTTCAAATTCAAGTACATTCAGTAATCCTGTCATTAAGACACCAATCATTGTTAGGCCATCTTCATCACAAGAAGGTATTTTTTTAAAAAGATCATTATGGATGCAAAAAATCAATATATTAACAAAGGCACTCTTTCCTTACACCCACTATAGCGAACAGAGAAATCTTTAGAAATGTAAATGTAGATCCATCCACTTCTTCTCAAATCCTGGCTTCTCCTCTTTGTGGTTATTAAATTGTTTCCTCTTCACTTGCAGGCATTTGTTTGCATCTCCACTCCACTGCACTGTCTGCAGTCAATTGTAATTGTGGAGGAAGTGAAAAACTCAGCAAGATTTTTCATCGATCTTGTCAGGTGTAAATGGGTGAATGAAGTATTATATTTCTCATATTCCTGTGTGTAACCCAGGGCCCAACACTCTCTTTATAGCCAGTAATGTCTACATCTCTTTCATGCAGGATACAGACTGAAGCTTGTTTTTTTCCTGAGCAGTAACAAAGGCCTCATTCTGCCAAGCGTTTTCCACTGAGTACCCTCTTCAGTGGGCATACTACCCCCGATACCTGTTTCTGGGTTACTCACATTATTTTTTGTGGTTTCAGTGGYCCTGCTGCTGAGCAAAGTGCTGCCCAAGGTGAGGAGACGCAGCAGGAAGTGACTCAAAGCAACGGCTGAGTTGTGCCTTTGGGGCACAGCGCGCCGTGAGAGCCCTTGCAGAGCCGCGGTGTGGGGGGGTGCCACGTTGTCCGGCTGTGGCAGAAATAACATCTGCTTAAATGCCTGCATCCAGAAGCTGCTGCATCCCATCCCAGCATAGCTCTTATCACCTACGCGTACAGTTCCTGCAAAAGAAGAGGAACTGATACCCCCATCTCTGTCTCTTCTCTCTCACCTCTTCGTGTTGCTGTAGCTGTTTAGAAAGGCAAAGCCAAAAGCGAGGTCAGCTTCTTTCCCGTGTACTAGGTTTGTTCCACCGCACAGCTGTATACAGTTACTGCTGGCAGTTGTGTTTGCACAACAAAAGCAAAAAGCTAGCAAACGAACTAGCTTGCCTGCTAAAAACTGAAAGCTGTGCTAATAATGAAACATGCAAGGAAGCTGTCTCGCAGCCACAGCATGGGCGAAGCTAAACGACAGACATCAAAACGTCACCTTGAGGAATGCTTCCAAAGAGCCATTCTTTCACAGGCCCTTTTTTCTCTCCAAGCCAGCTCCTTTATATACCTAAATATCTGAGGTATCTTTGATTCCACTGTCACCTCGAATACCATATTATACTGGGTCAGAACAATTTCACTCGCATTTATACCACGATTCATTAACGATGAGAATGCTGTCGTTACGTAACCTTACCAAGAAGTATCAGACAGTTAGAGTCAAAACAGCTTGCCTTCCTAAACTATGTTATCAGTTACATGTGTCAAAGCAACTTTATTACTTCAGCTAAACACACTCCAATCCATCAGAAAGCTTTCTTACTCACTGCTTAATGAACAAGTAGATACTGCCTCTGTCAAAGTTAAATCATCTACGGGTTACTCTGTCTCGTACCAGTCAAGGATCCAGCTTACAGAAAACTCCCTGGGTCTTCCTGAATCCTCATTCTTCTCCCACTAGTGTTAATAAAGCTACTAAATCCTAAATACATAGCCAACAATAATGATAYAGTCTTCCAGGGACAGGACTGCTAATTTTTTCTGAGTTTTGTGTAAACTGAACAGAAACATGGAACCTCAAACTTTTCTGTCTTCTGTGAAAACAAGGGTTAGACACAGTCAGGTCTGGAAAAAAAYGTGTGTTGGAGGGCATGATCGCTCATCTCTGCAAATTCCTGTACCTCCTGCAAGCATTGCAATGATGCAGTCTTGTGCTCCTGGACAGGTGCTCCCTTCCCTCTACACTCCTGCACAGCGAAGGTACGGGGGTCACCACCCACCCTTGTTACGTGCTGCCTAGGGTCGACAAGAATTACCTAGTCTCCACCTGGCAGAGGACGAGGGCTGACCCTAACCCATCCTTCACCCTTCTTCAGCAGGGCTTTTGCCCCATTCCCTCAGGCAGAGTTGAGTGGTTCYTTCCGGCTAGGTGCCTCCTTTCTTTTATTCCCTTGGCTGCAGTTCTGCGTCTCACCTAATTACACAGAATACAAGACACAGTCAAACTCTCTGAGTAAGAAATGCATTGCTGGGATCTTTAAGGTTGGGGGGGCAGGGAGAGGGAGAAGGAGAGAAAATGAAATGTGAGGTCTAATGTTGCTTCATTTTCATGAATAGCCCACAAAGTGACTGACTTATAATCCATAGAACACCTTGATAGCACTCTGGGCATTCATTTTTCATTACTGCATTGTTTGTGGTTGAATAACCAAATGTTGAGTCTATTTTTCATTGTACACATTTGGATTTTCAGAGCTATATAAGAAAATTCTTCAGTCCAATTACCTGCTGTCAGTTTACACCATTTATTCAGTCATTTACTTGACACTTTAAAAGTTATTTTCTTGTATGCAATTATTATTGTTATTTTTGTTCTGATTTCTTTAAGGAACAGCCGGGTGAAATTTATTCTTGATTCRTTTGCATAACGGGCAATAAACTTTGTTTTTCAGTTGACTTTTTTTCTTCCTCAAATGCAAATCACAAATAGTTCCCTGCAGTTTTTTTTACGGAGTGAAAGCAAAGCATAGCCCAGACTAATTTTCTTCTGGGTAAAATGTTGCACAGTATAGCATAATCAACCATAGATTTTCCTATATTCTGGTAGCACACATACATTCTGCTTAGCACACAGGGCAACTACTAGATTTCTGACTCTATCTCTGAGTCTTTGTTTTCAGATGTTTTTTCCTGTCTTAAATGTTAGAAAAAAAATTAGGTACCTACCTACAAAAACATTTTGAGGCATCAGGCTCATTATTAAATTTGGGTTTAAAGCTTCTTATATGTAAATATGCATTTTTCCAAAACCCATCGAAAATCAGGAGATATAATTGCTCTAGAGAAATTCATACAAAGCATTAAAAAAAATGAGGTCAAAAAAAGTACTCCAGTATGTAAACATGATTTTTCAACGAAAGACTTCTAAAATATCCCACAGTGCAGATGGATTGTTTTGGGCTAGAACGTGCCTGGGGTGTAGGCTTTTGAGAAGAGGCCATTGGGGGGGGGGAAAGAAAGCCTGCTGAGATGTTCCTTTTCCACCCATTCCTTGTCCTTCAGATATCATGTTAAATGACTCAGTATTAGTATGGRCTAACAGCTCCACCCAAAAGGACGGAGCACGCTCTTCTTCCCTGCTATCTCAAAGTGGTGGCTGGGGCACCCTCCTGGAAGATGAGAGACCACACACAGAGGRGGCCAGGTGTTCATGGCCAGGATACGTGGTCAAAGGATTAGGCGATGCCCTTACAAGGGACACAAGTACCAGAGCTACATTTTAAAAGAGAAGCATGATCCTTGCTCAGTTCTTTGAAGGAGACGTGTCTTTGGCTTGGGGTTTGTGAACCTCAAAGTAGACAAGACACTGCTATAGGAGACGCGCTGTTCAGTACTTTCTATCAGCTAACTAGCTTCCTGTAGCTACAATTTCCTGGCTTAGGACATTGGCTGGGTTAGATCCTGTTTTCTCTGGGTCCTCTGCAGGGACCCACCATATCTACCACATCATTTCTGATTGTGCTCCAGGGGCGAGGCTCTGAAGTCTAGGCACCATAACCACTAACTTCTAAAACCTCCTCTGGCTCTCTTAGTCTTTTGAAGAAATCTTGGGATCCAGAGCTGCTGAAGGTGATAATTGAATGCAAGTAACATGCAAAAGGCAGCCTGATGGCTCAGCAAGTGCACTTTCAAATGTTTGACTGCAGCATCAGCAGCCAATGAGTTAGCCTGCCCAAGAGCAAGCACTTTAAATGGCAATTTAGCAAGAAATTCCACAAATAAGTCTACCTAGATGGTTTGAAGGCTTCTTTAGTGTTGTATGTCAGGATGTGGATTTGAGTGATAGCTGTGGAAGGATCCAGCTATCTGCTCTCAGGGAACACAGTTAATCGCTGTTTACATGACAACACAAACCAAAAAGGCAACAGTCAAACCAAAGTGTAGTTCTGATTAGCATGTTACATTTTCTCAGAGCTGTGCAATTCTGTGAGGTTTGCACAGGCAGCTTTTGCAAAGGGTTCAAGTTACAGGGCCGGTGCTTTCAGATGTGACGTCCTGAAGTTAAAAAGGCAAAACAAAACAAACAGGAAAGCAAAACAAAAGCCCAACAGGCAAAAAAGCAGTTGGAAGAGCAAGCAGTATAAAGCTTTCCTTACTGAGCTGCAGCATCGGGTTATTTGTCTTTGCCTTCCTGTATGCAGTTTGGAGCTGGCACGACCGTTTTTTGCAGAATGGTCTGCTGTGGGCAGATTGATTCCTTTGGCATGTGTAATGTTTTGATCAACGTGCTGGTAGATTTCCGAGAGCTGTTTTCTCCTTCTGGTAGTCTCAAGGAATGAATGAAGGGAAAGAGGCTGAAAGGTTGTCACTCCACATGCTTCTCTGGATATAAGTGATGCTGCAGTGATTTACCTTGGATGGAGACCTGGCTTTCACAGCAATGTTTTCTACTTCCCATAGCTGTATGGGAGCATTGGCTTCTTTGAATACCGCTGATAGAAACTGCCTAAAAGTACGGACATAGGTCAATTGCTCTGCTCAAAGCGGGGAAGTAATCTAAATCGCAGCTTGCCTTTTCTTAGTTGCGAGTGACTACAGGAAGCTTGACTTGGAGTACATCTGTGTAGTTGTACAGGTGACTTGAGATGCCCCCACTGAAGGGTCACAGTAAAATAATTTTGATCCTCAATTTGTTTTTTGCGGAGGGAGGAGAGGGGGGAACCCCAGCACTTGCAATGAAGCCATGCTTTTTTAGAATAGAAACGTTTTCCAAACATTTTGATCAGTCTCAGTACTGCTTAGGGCTTACCTGCCCCTGTAAGATTATGCTAGAACCAGAAATGGAAACATTATTGATTCTGTTATCTAAACTGTGTGTTTTTTACAGAGCGTATCAGCTTGAATGATTTAATCTAAGGGTTTACTTAGAAGGTTTCTTTTTTAATATGATTTTTAAATCTTATTTTTACCATAACATGAAACATAGTATGAAACCATCCTTATCACTGCCTACAGCGCCAGATCATACTGAGCTGAGAAGTCAATTTATCCTTGCAGTCAGCAGACAGTACAGACTCCCTCCGACAAAACCAGCAGCATTTTACTGTGAGTGGAGGAAGAGGGTTTAGACCAATGACCCCCAGCTACCGGTGCTCCTGTATAAATCGAGGTTTCTCACTGCACCAGGCTCTTACTCTCTGTTTCCTTTGGTCAGCAGTCTCAGAAAGCTGCACGTGCTCGCTATGCACCTTGACAGCTTTCAGTCTGTTGAACGCCAACGAGTGACTCCGGCCGGTTCCTCCGTATTCCTAGGCAACCTCGCTGTATGCTGGTTACCATGCCCGTAATAGCAGTGAGGGATCATAATTACTAGGCTTATCACCTGGCCTGGGTACTGCCGGCTCATAAATCCAAATCCCGGCTGAAATTCTGTATGCAGTGTCCCCATGGAGCCCAGCCAGTCCCTAGCCTCTGCCTTCCACGTTTGCTTTTGTGTTGTTCTCTTGAGTATATTCCCCCTTTCCTTGCGGTACAGCTTATCTGATACTCCCCAGGCACGTGCCTTTCCCAGGCACGCTTAATTCCTCTGGCTTCTGCTGCCTCCCTCCCAATTAGCATGCCCTCCTCTCTACTGATGATTTGTTTGCTTGATTAAATTTTGAATGTGTTTCAGGCCTTTATAGTCTTACTACTCCGGTAGTTATTAACTTGAAAGAAGTGAAAAGTAAAGCTTTACAGTCTCTTTCTGTTCCTAATTGCACCTGTCTCTCTTCAGTAGTGTTAATCCTGCTATTGACCCCATTTCTTTTCTCAATCTAAATATTTCTCCCTTCTTTGATTGTCTTCTCTGTTAGTCACAGAACATATGCACTTCGTCATTTTTTCCTCCCTTTTACTGATGGGTCATCTCTGCAAACGTGCCATCTTGCTCTTATGCAAACTTTAATTGCTSTTCATCATAGAGAGAGGAGGAATAGGATTATAGATAGATCTGGTGGCACTTTCATGTAACAATATTCACTCATGCTGTTGTACCAGBAAATACAATTTTTGTTTGTTTGTTTTTAAGAATGCAGTATTACCTTATCTTTGATGCTRTTGAAGTCTATGAGAATTTTACTTCTTGTCATAATAGCATCAGGATTAGTTCACAGAAGACACTTGGAAAAAATCTCATCTGTAATATTTAGTACAAAGACAGCTTTTTAAATTTGAAATATAGCCTAACTCAGTCACATGAACCTCGCTTACACTATGAACATCATCTCTTTTTGATAAAGAGATTAGCAACAAGCACATAGCTGAGAGCATTTTGGGACAAAGTAGGTAAGGACAAAGATTGGGGTTCACGTTGGTAAACTTAGAGATGTTAAAGTCCCCCAGAGACCAGTAAATCTTAAATTATATTAAATGCTGCTATTCACAAAAGGTTTTAAGTAACAAAAAGAATTATAACCTAAGGGGCAATTACATAGCAATCCACGCAAATCAAATGTTTAATTTTATGTCTCCTCAGTAGCCTGCTTCTGCTGAAGTCAATGGTATTAGGCCTGTGCACAGAGTGTTAGGAAATCCCACCTTACCCATTTTACTGGCACACTAGGTTTATAACAGAAATGCAAGTCTGATGTTGCCAGCACTTCCTAGAGCCTGTTAGTTATTACTGCATGTAATACATCTCCCTGAGTTCAGTCGGTCTGTTCATGGGAATGGGCAGTACACCTAGCTATAGACATTGCAAGGTTTAAATGCAGTATCTTTTACCAGACAAAAAAATAGAAAGAAAATTAAACCTACTTGCATTAAAGGAAACAAAGCATTAGCATCATTTTCAAGGAATTAGAGCTTTAGCGTGGAATAATAGATAAGACTTTGAAAGGTTTGATGTTAACCTGATTACTTACATAGGTGAGGCACTACTATTACTCATGTTTAAAAATCCACAGTAAGTGCTCCTTACTCGAATCAGAAAAGCAATAACACCTTGACAACAAATGTAGCCTCACAGCRATTTCTCAACGAACTTCAAACTTCCTGAGCTAAGAGAGAACYGTACTACTGCGGCTTCTTCTCCTTTACAAATGACGAGCCAAATGTTCACTCATTCTCAAGTCTTGCCCAAACTTAATTACAGCAAAACCAGCAATTAAGGGGAATTTGCTTAAGTGAGAACCGGATGAGAAACTATAATTCAGTAAATTTCAATTAAAGAGAAAACTGGATAGAATCCTTCCAGTTATTCATTTGAATTGTTAACTAGTCCATCATTTCTTTGCTCAGACTGGATACTATGCAAGCAATACATTCATCTCTCCCGAGGATAAACAAAAAAAAGGTGTCACTTGGGCTCAGCAACATGTGTGTGGAACCAGATCTACCTGAAACCTTTTGGGCTGGAACTGACTGCAATGTAGAGATCTTAAATCCCAAATGGGTTTTAGAGGGGGGAGGGAGGAAAAAACAACCTGTGTGACAAAAATGGTTTGTCCATTCACAAAAACTGTTACTGACAGAGCTGAAAGGATTGGGAAAAGATTTTCATAAGATTTAAAGCTGAAAATGACTTTAATAAATTGGATAAGTTGTTCAATAACATCAAATTTAAAGTAGTTGAGAAAAGTGCAAATACTAAGGAAAGAAAAGTTAAATGCAGAAATACAAAATGAGAAATGATTAGTTAGTCAGCAGTACTGTAGCCCTGTATTTCTAAGACAGTTACTTAAAATTAGGTCTTTGTGCCTTCATGAGTGAAGTAGAAGAGCTGCCCAATATAAGATATCTAGAAATTTGTTTCTTTGCCTTCAGCTATAACTTTTTAAAATAAGGTGCTTTTGAAGCCACATCTAAACTACAGAAAGGTGATGTAGATTTATCAGATTTTTTTCACTAATTCATAACTGTAAGAAGTTTACACAGAAATTCAAAAAAAAAAAGCCAAAGTGTATAAAAGATATTGCCCAGTGTTTAAGTTCTGTGTGCTACAACTACACCTTGTAAGTTACTCATAAGTCATTAGGTTCACTCTTTGTAAAGCAGAAGAGCCAAGACAGCTATCAAAAAATACATCTTCTTTAAATATCTGCACAAATATCAATGGCAGGGAAAAAAAAAAGTCTGTCAAAGTCTTTATTTAATCCAGTGAAAAGAAAAGCCAGTGATTTAACTACTTGACAACCATTCCCATCTGTAAGGCTAAGAAAGCCCAGGAGCCACATCTTGTTTTGTCAGACTTCTTACGTGAAGAAATAAAATACGTGCCTCAGACCACTTGTGAAATTCAGATAATGGTGTTTCTTTGCCTTGAAGAAGCAGCATCGTGAGATGTACTGGCACTGGAGTGCAGTACATGCTGCACATATTCAAGCAGAACCATCTTTCAAAGCAAAATTATGACAACAACAAAAACAGACATTTAATGTGTTCCTTTCTCTTAAACTTTGCATTTTTTATAGCATTTAATCTAAGTGGCCTGCTGCCCAATGGGTCCATAATATCTCAGGAATATAAAAAAAATTAGATGCCATTCTTCTTTTATTTTTTCTCTCTCTCTTAAAGTTCAAAAGAATTTTGTACAGCCTTGGGTCTTCCCAGGCATTGGGAATGCAACTGCAAGTTTCAGTAAACAGCAAAAGCAGACGTGAATGCTAATGTTTGAAACACTCAATTTGAGACGGCAATGCATAAGCTTTTTCTTTAAGGGTGTTGCTTAGATACACAATTATCCACAAAAAAAAAAAAAAATTCTCAAAACCAGGAGGAAGGTAAGAGTAGAAGCAGCTTTAAAAGATGAAAGATTAAGATCTTTAGAAATGAAAATCTGAAACAACATTTACCTGGAATTATATCATCAACTGCATCAAAACTGTAGGAAGGTCAGAGAGGGTTTCAGATATTTGACACACCGAGAGAGAGAGAGAGAGAGAGAGAGAGAGAGAGAGAGAGAGAGAGTGTGTGTGTGTGTGTGTGTGTGTGTGTAGGAAATGGGGAATCAGTGAGCTATATCTTCATATATATCCATGGTTACTGAGATTGACCTCATGTATTTCTTGTTTACACCATTCTTTTGTTTTCTGCAGGTTTTCAAAACAGTTACTCTAAATTCAAAGGTGTTTCCTCTGATAGTGTTAAATTTAATCTCTAAGAAATCTCCAAGTTTCAGCTGTAAGAAGTGCTCTGAAATCCTTTAGTGCAGTAAGCGAAGATAGATGCTTCTGCACCCAACATGGAATGTGAATAAGGGTTTGATGACAGCACAACAGCTTTTAAGGCAGCATTTTAAAGACCATTAGCCTCTAATGTGGGGAAGCATTTTTTTTTCCTCAGTAGTACAGATTACTCAAACAACTGAGGAGTGTGTGGGCTATATTTTTCCATTATTAACACCACCATGATTTCAGAAAAGATCATTATAGCAAAATGGTTTTCACCCAGCTGTTAGGGTAAAGACAGACAACAAAACAGAGATACAACTCTCTGATCATTAGATGCTGAGACAGCCATGAGAAGCAGCTCTGAACTAGCTTAGGTCAGTTCATAAGGACACTAGCTGCAACTAAAAGAAAGAGCATTCTTCTTTCATCCCCTCTTTCTGGGGACTTCCATTGCAAGGTGGTTTAGCACCAATTTAGCCAACACTAACCCAGATTCTTTCTTGTTTAACCAGCCGCTAGAGCACCCTAGCTGTGCCAAGTGGCAAACTGACAAAACAAGAGGGAATGTAATATATTTATAAAGATTTGCCCAAGAAAGGTATAACAAAACAAAGAGTAGCTTCACTACTTACTTTTATTACTGTAAACTAAACCAGAGTCTGTCCCCAAGAGTTTAACAGAAACAGGATTATTTATAACAGCAATAAAGCTTGAAGCATTGGGAAAAGGTTTATTTATGAACTTTATATATATATATATATATATATATGTATGTATGTTAATGAAGACATTAAGGGAGGCTGTCACACTGCAGAACATCTCCATGGTTTTCAGTCCAGAGACTCAGAGTCAGTGAGACTAATGCCAGCTTGAAGATCATGGCTTTCTTGTTCTCTGTGTAGTTTGAATTCATACTCTTATGATTATCAGGAACTATCTTTGAACCTTATTCTTTATTGCCTCCTTTTAGACTAGGGCCTCTCTCCTTCATTAGGAACTTTTGTTCTGATACAATGGGATTAACCAGAAATCCAAACATAAGCTTGCCAAAGATTTTCAGCCTTAAGCCTGTGACCATCCTCATCTACTCCCTCTTTAGAGGACCTGGCAGGAAGAATGGGGAACTGCTTAGAAAAGCCTTGCTGCTGGAACAGTTTCTCACTTGGAGACACTGGTGACTTGGCACAAGTCAATACTCATTTGCTTGTACAATGTACATAGAGGAGTAGCCAGCCCCAGTCAGAGAACTGTAAATTGGATACAGAAGATATTTCTGCTTCTTCCTCACCTTGGTTCTGTGCCAAGTGCAGCTTGGCCAGACCAGATGATCAGCCTCCTTCTGTATTTATTGGGCTGTGCATTTACAATAATGGCATTTAATAGTGAACAAGTTTTTGTGTTAGCCTTTGGTGTGCACTTTCTGGTCTCATGCTGTACACATAGAAATGACAACATGCAGTACAACCCRGAAAAAAAGAAAAGCTCAACTACTTCTGGTAGATGAATACAGCGAGAGTGCTGTTGATCCTATAGGTGAAGCTGAAGTCCCAACATTTTTCCTTGTAAGGGCTATTTATCACTCAAACTTAAAAATTTAAACCACTCAAGCTGATAAGTGTCCCTGCTGAGTACTCACTAGAAACTGAAGATCATTTTTTGAAAGCTCAACTAGAAGGGATCAGCATAGAAAAAACACATTAGGCAAAGTCGCTATGAAGAAGAGAAGGTAAATGTACACAAACAGACAGGTTTTAATCAGGTTTTTCCTCTCCCCTTTCCCGGGGGGGGCAGCAGCAGAGAGAAATCCCCAGTGCTCAGATTGTGAGGGCCACCATCATCCACCATCAAGATGATAACACTCCAAATATGCATCCTCCTTGTCAGAGGTCAAGGACAGCTGGCTCTGAAGTGTACATGAACAGCAGCACAGTAGTTACAGATTAAAAAAAATCCCTAAGCTTGGCATGCACTTAGTTTTGAGGTTACTTTTCTTCAAACTGGTCAGCATCGGACYCCACACATCCATTACACAGTCACATATGCCTTTATATCTTCCCTCCCTCCTCTAGTCCATATTTCTGTTTTAGATATATTACTTCCAGTGTTTTCCCACTCAACCCCTCATTCAAGACCCTCCAAAAACCCTCCTGACACCTCAGACACCTGCCTTAGGCATTCCTCCCCTCAAGGAGGAGTCCTCCTCCCATACTGCTGCCACCTCACACTTATTCCACTCAGGTCCAGCATATCCTTCTCCATAAGTACCTCACTGCAGCTCCATCACACAGAGCACCTTCCTCCATAGGCATGAGGTCCTCTCCTCACCTTCTGTGCCAACACAGCCAGGTATCAGCTGTACACAGCAGCAGCTCCATGCACAAGCATCCTGCATGCTGGATCAGGCTGCACAGTCCCATCTCTAAGGGGTTTCCTGAAACAGGTTTCTTTACAGCTCCTTTACACAACAGCCAACAGGGACCCTGACTGGCCACCCTCTCCCCTTCCTAGCAGGGCTGCCTGAAGGACTCCCCTGCTGCCAGCCTGGCACCCTCAGAGCTTTCCCACCCAGCTGCTGCTTCTACTTAGCCTCCAAAATGTGAGGCTCACCTTTTCCCCTCCAAAAGCCCTTCTCCAGGGCACGTGAGTCCCCTCTTAAATTGCAGGATCAATCATGCCTCTCATTAGCCTCCACAGCCCTTTCTGGCACACTGGCATCCTCCCCACTGCAGGTGCCTCATCCTCAGCAACCCRCCCCCTTCCCACAGGGTAGCCCCTTCGCAGCATCCTGTTGCTGCAGGCTCCACCTGCATCCTACCACTGTGTTTCCCAAGGGCTCCAGTCCCCCATGCAGCCCCGAGGCCAGCGCTGCCAAGGCTTCACAGGTGCTGGATATCCACAGCACCACTTCCCTGCAGGTGCAAACCTGGGTGCAGAGTTGCCTTCTTGGTCTCCTCCCTGATTCCTTGCAGCAGTCTTCCCACCCACTCCCCCAAGCCAAGCCTGGCTGCTTACCAAGAGCTCCTGCTACCCAGCAGACAGAAATGATCAGGGGATTTTCTCTCCTGGTCCTGCTCAGCCAGTGGGAGTGAGTCCGCACACATATCTCTGGGCACCTGCTTCACAGGGTCTTCCTCACAGCCAGAGACTAAACCCTCTGCATGTAGCCTGAAATAARTCTGTTGCAATGGCTTCGCTCCTGCACCCCTGTGCCAGGGTGCAAGCCCCTCTCTGCAAGCTGGACACTGCACAGGTCTTGCCACAGCTCGCCGGGACCCTCACAGAGCCCCTCACTGCCTCCCCTGAGTGCAGGATCCCGCGCACAGGGTGGGTGGGCACACCACCACTTTTGGGCACAAGCAGCTGTCTTTAGTTCCCAGCTGACTTGATTGCACCCCTCACTGCCACCCCGAAGCTTCAGGGCTCGCTGTGCCCTCCCGCAGGGACGCCCCGTGGGAGCCGCAGCCCTCACCCRAAGCTCCTTGCCTTGGCAGCCTGAAGCCTGCCTTCCCCCCGAGCCCAAGCCCACAGGACTGGCAGGCGCGCAAAGCAGCCCAGCCTGGCAGAGGAAACGGGGCTCTGGCATCCTTGGCCTGATGAAGCTGCCCCATCACCTCTCAGCCCTTCGCACAGGGTACTTCTGCCTAGCCCTGTATTTGGTCCTCACCCAAAACTACGTGCTTTTAAGCTCTTTGATTCACTGTCTGGCATGATTTTAGGTTAGACTATCATTCGCCTCTGCAGAAAAGGTTTTGTACCTCTCAGTCTCTTTTTATACTCTTCACACACACACAGGAAAACTGACAATTATTTAGTAGCTTTGCCTTTTGTTTAGTTATTCATTATTATGGTTGCCAATTTAATCACTTGTTTCGCAAAGAAGCTTAGGTATTTTAGGCTGACAACTCTATTAACTCTCTTGAACGCCAGAGTACTTTTAAGAGGAATGAAATGTGGCCATGACCTTTCAGGCTGTGGTTTAAATCACAGCCAGCCAGCACAACACTGAACATGATTGATTCTGGTATTCACTGATGTTACGCATAGCAACATTTTGGATAAACACTAACTTGATCACAGTTGTGTATAAACAGAATAAAATTAGTACTGTAGACAACCCTTTAATAATTGCCTGCAGCTCCTTGAAGCTCCTTAATGTTCAGTTAATCATTGCCTGGCTCTCTTCTCCCAGCACGGATTCTTGTGAACAACCATTGTCTCAAGCATCTGACTAATATTTCAACGGTGGAGATAAAATAAAGAGCAATAGGAGTGACCTGGCTGGTTTTCCATTGGATTTATTGGGTTTATCATAGTGCTCTTTCAGGTCACAGAGTAGACTGGGAATCTTTTTTTCCAGTCTCTGGTGAGGTTGGTGCATGTGTGCATATTTGTATATACTGAGCAGTCATAGGAGTTAGGGGAAAAAAAGAAAATAACAACTGTTCTGGCCCACCACAAGTGCAGGACTAGTTCACAAAGCAAATCTACAGGATCTCTGACCACCTGTTTAACATAGGTTTTGGGGAGAGTAATTCCGTGACAAAAGAACAGTATTAAAGTTACAAAAAATTTAGGAAATGCCAGAAGCAGCCTGCATATTCAACTTTAATTGGTATATATATTACCAAGTCTATATATTACGAAAGTCCTTAATTACATGGCCACGTATTATTTTTTCCATGGGATATCTACTTCAGTACCTTGGATCTTCAGGTCTGCAGCACATTTGAGGACCCAGAAGTGGCTGTTACCTGTAGCAATTTTATCTCCTTTGTTGTGGAGGTTTGACCGTATATAGGGATTAAGTCTCACTCAACAGACAGGGTTGTCACAAGATAAAAAGCAATTTCCCACACTCTTGTCCTGAGGTATCCTTTGGCAAATGCAGACTAAATTCTTTCATTGATTTTCTTTGCAGTTACTGCAGAGTAAGACCATGTACATGGCAGGTGATCACTGAGGGCTGCAAGCTCATGTACAATACAGGTTAGACCAGCCCTAAAACTGCAGTGGTGCCTCGCGTCCTCAAACTTAGCATGGGTCCAATTTTAAGTTTCTTAATGCACACAATGCTGAACAGCCTGATACAGAAGGCCCCATTCAGAAGCTCTGTTTTCAGATTTTAATGTAAATGAGACTAAATGCAATTGTACATTAAGTGTAAAGGCTTTTGCAATGAAAAAGATCAAAAAAATTTAATATTCAAGCCCAGAGGGCACTATTTCAATAAAGCCATCTGACAAAAATATTAAGGGAAAGTAACATTTTCATTCATAGTCTGAAAATGCAAACCCAAATGCAGAAATTACCTCATAGTATTCTCAAACCTTGGGTAAAAGTGCCTTATGCAGCAGAAGAGTTTTCCATCTGCAGCAGTTTATCAGTTCTAACCTGTGACCCTGTATCCAAGGCAATGGTTTCTGGATATTAGGTGTTAAGGATCTATAGAATAAATGAGAGGTAGTTGTGAAATGTACATGTATAATTCTATCAAGGAGAATAACAATGAAATGCTAACACATGAAAAGGGGTGAAGGGAGCACTAGAACCTGAATATGGAATTGTAGTCTCGAAATTCAAAATATGGTGTTTTCTTCCCTCATACAGTACATCTATTAGTCAGTCAAGACCTACCAASACTATATGGGAAAGCCATGAAGTAAAACAAGGGTAGAAAAATCATGAAACAGCATTGGGGGCTTTTAGTTTGTTTGTCAGTTTTCTGTAACCCACACCTCTAGTGCACCAGCTCTATATCAAGAACTTCGTTCCCTCCAGAAGCAGCATTCTGGTTATAGGGTTTTTTATTATTTTAAAAAATCATTTGTTTAAAAAATATATTCAACAATTCCAGCTTATTTTGACTCCTTTAAATATAATTGTGTCATTCATAGATGATCCTACTCCCCTGCTTTAAGTGCTATTAGACTCTGGAATTTAAGGTGATAGTTCAGTTTTGCTGACTTGCTGTGTAAGCCAAGTACCATGATAAGACACCTGTATAAGAAAAGCGGAGAGCTTAGCTCAAAGGGACACAGACAGATAGTGCTATAGTTACAGCTGAAAATTTTTCTGCATTCTGAATTCTTGTGTCCAGTTTTCAGGGTGATCAAAACTTTCCTCCATCTCTGGGTAAATATATCTTTACTGGAAAACTTTCATCCTTCTAATTTCAAAATATAAAAAAAAAATAGTAATCACCAAACCAATTGGCCTGAGAGAAGAACTCATGAGATACTAAAGCCACTATTCCTTTTTGTTTTCTGGCACCAATGATCTCTTTTACCCATAAAAAAGTGCAAGCCTCATTGATAGAAGCACCAGTGTATGAAAATAGACATGGCCTATGGGATCTGTGCACAGCTATGTGGTAACTGTAGAAGGGGCCAACAGTGCATATTTGTATGGAGCCACAGCACAGCAGATCCCCCTCAGAACTATTCCTGACCATCAAGACTTTTGTCCATTTTTTCACACATCTAGGAACAAGATGTGTTGTCAAGATTTTAAAGAAAACTACAGAGTCACTGACTGAATATTCAGAAGAACATTCTTCATCTTTCAGTTTAATAATCCAAGAATTCAATTGTAGCAGTAAAATAAAATTTAAAAATTAAAAAAAGAGCAAGGGGTGAGCATTACCAAACTAGTGATCTTCCTGCTAGCTCTAGAGAAGCAGAAAATCTATTATCTACTCAAGGACATTTCCCCTAATCAAGACTCTAACCCCATGCCTTCCTCCCTTCTATCCCTCTTATGATGTACCCACCCATTTCCAGAATAGGAGTCCATCTCTATGAACCATGAGCTTTTACTGAATGTATTTCCCCACTCTAGTACCTCAACCCTATATCCTGGATCTCCCACTTCCTCCTACCACATAGCTCTGCATCCAGCTCCTGCCTTACCATCCAAGTCCATCCTATTCTCCTCTTGCCGGAAGCAGAAATATTACTCCTGAATGAGTTCCTGAGTGTACCCAGGACTTGGAAACTCCTTTCAACATGCAACTACTTGTTACAACAATAGATACTTTATTTTTTTACTACTACTTAGACGTATAGAAAGCTTTCACAGAAGCATGCGCTTGTGCAGTCGGCCTCAAAGGGAATCTCACGGGCTGTCCCCAGCCTACAGACACAGGCATGTGGCAACCCTTTCGGTGTGAGTGTGAAGTGGGGGGCAATCAAATTACAAGGTTCTTCAGAAGATAACAGCCATTTTTTTCTGTTTTCCAAATATAACAACTAATTATTCTTGTCTTGTTAATATTATCTTGGTAGTGAATAACCTATACTGTTATTGTTTTGTTTAATACAGTTCTCTTATACCTCTGCTGCCTTATAGATGCACGCACACACACACACATTTACTACAAAATTTCCTTGTGAGATCCCCATGAGATAAGAAAGCACTAGAGCCACCACAGAAAGACACTACTCTCTGACAACTAGGAACTCTGTACTGATATTTACTCTTGCCATGATGCTGGCATCTGTGTAGCTCCACATTGCATAAGTTCCAGCTGTTTTGGCCAGAAAGAAAAGAGAATGTAAACTTTGTCTTGGGCTTGACACTTCTGGGGAAAGGAAAAAGCACTCAGATTGTTTCATGAGGGTTTTATTGATACTCGGGTAAAAGCCAAGTAAGGAGGACCACATCAGATACCAAGCTGATGAACGTGGTACAGATGGCTAGAATAACAGATAGCCACCCACAGAAAAAAAAAGCAAGTGCAATGAGAAGTGAACCACAGGCACATAGATTTTTCCAAGTTTGTCCAATTGCACTGTCTCTTGTATCCATTACCAATTTAAATAAACAAATCAAAACCCCAATAAGCTGAATAGTAACTACAAGACCTATCATGCAATTCAGGATGAGGGAATTATTAATTAATGCTGGCACTTACCCATGAGAGGCTACTGAAGGATAAGAGTTATTTGAGAGTTTTTATCAGCTCATGTCTACTAACTCTATTTGTTTGAGGAGAGGAAGTATTGAGCACTTGAAATTAATGCTGTCACAGAGCTTGTATCTGAAGTGGTAGGTCGGAGTGGGGCAGAATTTGCATGAGGTTGGCTGAAACACTGAATCCTAGTGTCTGAACCACACAAAATCAATCCCAAGGTACCTATAAAATAAATGCTAGTGTCATGCAAACTGCACAGCACCTTTCTGCTTCTTTCTGTGTACCAAATCAGAAGCACAGCCAGTTCTGAATGAATTTATTTCATCCAGGGATCATGACATATTTAGCCTTGAGAACAGACTGAACTCAAATGTACCAGGACTAACTCCTCATAATCCAAATGGTGCCAAAGAGACAAACACAGATAATGAAGGAATACCCTGTGTGAAGAGTACAGGAGTGTATTTCTGTTTGCTAGCTGTTGAAGGAGGACCTAAAGATACTAGATTTACTTGGTCTTACTTTGCACGTTATGTGTAAGTCTTAGCTCTCTTGTTGCAGTGGTGTGTAGCACCCTTTCACCTTGCATAGCTGACATACTGAATTTTGGTAAAATGTGCTTCAGAAATCTCAACTAAACAAACTGTCGAAATACAAAACTTCACCACCTCCCATGAGTGATCACCAGGAAATTCTAAAAAGCATGAGTGGGTTTACAGCTTGATCTAAACTGTCACTATCTTTTTTGAATTAATAAATGTGTTTAGCCATATGTGCTACAATAAACCCATTTATTTTGATTGTGATGTTCACATGCTTACACTGAAACACAAGTTTAAATGCTTTGCTGACGAGGCATGGGCTAACAGATGCTAGCTCCGTAATTAGTTGGCCCTATAATCCTAGCTGGCAACTGCAGCAGACTTCCTTACTTCTGAGGACCAGGCACTAATGGATATTGATCATCAAATGAAAAAGCTCCTCCAAGCAGCAAAACTGACTCAAATAACAGCTTCACCCCACAGACAAGAAACTGAAATGAGCATCCTATCCAGCCATATTAAGTCTGAGACCCGCAAGGTAGATTTGGTGAAGTCTACTCAGAAGGTAGCCTATTAACATGACAAAATGGAGAGCCCACGGGTCCAAAAACCAAAATCTAATTACCTAATTTTTTATTCTCTGGTAATATTCCGCAAATGTGTCACTCTCTTTTATGGACARGATTCTTTTTCTACTGTGAAGGTACTAATGATGCAATAGAGTCTGAATTACTGGAACACAGATGTCTGAGCGTACAAAATCTATTGTGAAAGCAGGAACATCTCTTTCCTCACACACCTTCATTTAGTTGAGAGGCATACTTCAAAGTTTACTTGCCAACCATTTAATTTCTTTTATCAACAAATGCAAAGTTTTGTATGAATGAAATGTGAATATATATATATATACACACACAAATATATATATACACACAAATATATTTCACAGAAAATGCAGCCATTAAAAAATAAATAAATAAAGTTCAAGCAGCAATCTCAACTCATTATATATAGGAAATATTTTCCTGTTTCTGTTTAAAGGTGCATCATCATAATAAAGCAGCTGTAATGATTTCATTATGAGAACATTATCCATTAAATGTAGCTCTTTTTTTTCCTAGCAAACTTCTGTTAATGTGGTCTGATGTTGATATTTACTTCTCTGAATATATTCCTTGCTCACCATTTTCATAAAACAGTGACGTAAAGAAATTCCAGCATATGGATTTTGGCAAACCATTCATTTTGATTATATGTGGTTATTTATTCATGGGACATGATCAATCACCTCAGTCCCATCAGTTCACTTTTTGACTGAATCACCAAGTATTTTTAAAGAGAATAGCAGTAGCAAGGACAATACCTACAGAATTAAGTTTCTGAAGAATATTCCTGAGATGAAATGTGAAGTAAGTGTTATTCATTTTTATGAAAAACTGATAAATATCAACACATAACATGGGGAAAACTTACCATACTTATTTGCATAAAAAATTAAGATCACTTTTGCTGTTATTTAAGCATCTATAGCTACAAGCCATTACTGTTTATATTTAAAATAATGTATATGAGTAATATCAAAACATACTTCATGTAAAGAAGAGGTGAATTAATATTGCTTCTGGATCTTTCCAGAGTTTGTACACTCTGATTTTTCCATTTAACCTTGTAGCAGTGTTCTACATTGCTCTAACTATCAGGCTGCAAGGTCCTAGTGTTCCCAGTCTGACGCATGGCTCTGCAGCATGGGTATCTTGCCACTGACTTGAACGGGGCCATGGCTTTTCCTTTGTTCCATTCTTATATCAGGTGGGCTAATTGGAGTTGGTATTTGGTTAAGACTTTAAAGTGCTGTTACTTTTAAAATAATACTCCGTTTTTGGGGGGGTTGTTGTTATAGAAACTGAAATCTCCTATCTTCTCAGAGGAGGTGGTATACTGTGGTAACAATGAGGCTACGCTGATTTACAGCTTGTGAATAGAGTACTTAAACTTTCCAGTATGCCATGTTGGTTCACATGAGTAGAAGCAAGGAAATGGCCTGTTCACCTGCTCTTGCCACAAAGAGGTTTGGGCTTAGGAATGATTTTCACCTGAATTTGCAGCATTCTCCCAAATACCATAGTGTTACTCTGTTAATACACTGCTTTTCATCTCTGCAAGACTTTTTTGCTCTCTCTTGAATTCTAGTCATCTTGTTGCCCTTTGTGTCCTTTGTCATTCTTTACAAAACTTGGTTTCAGGCTGACCTAAGCTGATTTAGAAATAGCACTCTTTCTTTTATCTGGTGAGATGGGACCTATGATAAGAGTTTATACAGGAACAACTATGCCATTAATGTTACCCATTTATCTCCACGCTTCTGCAGGTTTTGGAATGACCACACCAGCAACCGTGGCTGGGAAAGTATTCCTCATTGTTTACGGCCTTTTTGGGTGCGCTGGGACTATTCTTTTCTTCAACCTCTTCTTGGAGCGTATTATCTCTCTCCTGGCTTTTATCATGAAGGCTTGCCATGAGAGACAGATGCAAAGAAGTGGTCTCCTACCTCCCAACTTCCGAAGGGGGTCAGCTATCTCTGGGGTTGGCAGCCTTGTCGGGTGGAAGCCATCCGTTTATCATGTGATGCTGATCCTAGGAATTTTTGCTATCACACTTTCTTGCTGTGCCTCAGCAATGTACACAGCAGTGGAAGGATGGAACTACATTGACTCCTTGTACTACTGCTTTGTCACCTTTAGCACCATCGGCTTTGGAGATTTGGTAAGCAGCCAAAATGCTGTATACCAAAATCAGGGTTTATACAGATTCGGAAACTTCATATTTATATTAATGGGGGTATGTTGCATTTACTCTCTTTTTAATGTAATCTCAATTGTAATCAAGCAAGTTTTGAACTGGGTGTTGAAAAAATTCGAATGCAGATGTTGCCCAAAGTGCCATAAATCAAGTGCCCGCCTTGGACGTCGCAATGCCATTACCCCAGGAGCTCGCCTACGCCGACATAACATCTCTGTGGAAACTGATGGACAGTACGACAGCGACACTGAAGGGAGGAGGCTTTCTGGAGAGATGATCTCTATGAGGGAGCTCACGGCATCAAATAAAGTCTCTCTGGCCATTTTGCAAAAGCAGTTGTCCGAGACAGCCAATGGCTACCCAAGGAACGTTTGCATCAATACAAGACAAAATGGTTTCTCTGCAGGGGTGGGTGCTCTAGCCATCATGAACAATAGATTGGCCGAAACAAGTGATTCTAGGTAGAGTTTTTGAAATTTTCTTCTATAAGAAAATGATGCTTTCTTATTGTTTCTTTAATAAAAATAAAATGGTGATTAGGGTGGAATTATCAACATAAACTCCTGGAAAGTCTTAAATTCAGAGACAGACTTGGTATTCATTGGATGTTTAGCAGTTTAGTTTCTGTTTTTTTTAATGAGTCTTCTCTAATATGCAGTAACATCTTAACCATAATGTTATGATTTTCCCCATAGCAGGTGTTGGGAAAGACATTGTGTAGAATTTGATGCAATTTTAGAAGAATGGTGTGCATGGTTACGATGGTATCTAAAACAACATATTCTTTTTCAGAAAATAGCCTGAACCAAACTCTGTGTTAAAGTGCATTCTGGGCAAGTTCAGTTCCAGATTCAAGCTTGAGGGCTTAGGGCCGGCTTAGCCAGTATCTCACAGTTTGGTGAAGGCTGGATCTGGCCCTGAACTTTGTACTTGATGCTCTTCACCAGTTCCTCATGCCAGGCCTGTATATAACATACATGTAGGTGACTGCAATTACACGATCTTCAGGGTGATTCTGATTACTCACTTGATTAATACTACTGATTTCAATGGTAGAAGATCAAATTGACTTAACTCCCCTGACTATGAATGATGTTTTTCAGCCAGTCTTGTCTGAAACACTACCTGTTACCTGACTCTTTAAAGTCAGGGAGTTATCAGTTAGAACAACCACGTTAGAACATGCAAAACTATTCCTACCTGCTGAGTAACTAAAAACAGGCAATTGTCAGCTTCAGTACTGACCTCATTCAATGCAAGAAAAGCCAATATTCACCTCTGATGTCAAATGTTTGTAGTGCCACTGAAACGTAAGTTAAACAGTTTATTTTGTTAGTTTTACATGAAAATAAGCTGCTAAAGTGAATGTAAGCTCTCTCTATTGTCATAAATTTGCATCTTCAATGTTATTGCAGAGGTTCAGGCAAATATTTTCTTTGCAGTTCTTGATGGCCCCCAACACAGTGCTTGTTTTCAACAAATCTGATAGTGAAGCTTACAGGAAAGAGCATTGCTTCAGAACTCCCCCAGAAGCCAACTTCTTCCAAAATGTTGATACTAAATCATAAATTGGTCCATGCTATTGTGTTAACTCGTATTTACCCTGTGTTAGTCCAGACTGCTTAAGAACCAGAAGACATAGCTTGACAAATGACCGCAGAGGAATTTCTGCAAATCTCTTTCAGAATAATTTACAAAGCTCTAGGTCATTTCTCTAAACTCTCTGTACTATGCTATTCCTTTAATGCTGTGAAGATAGTAAAAAGGCTTCGGCTGATTTCAGCAAGAAACACAATCCAAGCTTGAAGTCTGAGAAACCATGGCGGCCTACTCTTGAAAACTGCTTGGCTAATAATAGGCAAGGTCATGACTATTAGGTTGATTGCTGAATAAATTGAAAAAGCTGGAATATTGGAAATGTTTGAAAATATTTCCATGAAGTTTCATACAGATATTTTGTTAGTTTGTCTTGCAGGGGTTTGGGGTCTCCACCATTTTGCTTTTCTCTAAATTTGTAGGAGTGCAAAATGTTTTGGAATTTAACCTTGGAAAATTAACTTTTAATTTGACAGCCTGAGGTTTTGCACACCTCAGCCTGCCAGTGGAAGTGTAACAGCGATTATATCTTTTGTCTAAAGGAAAAGGAATTGGAGCAGTAGATAAAACATCATGCCAGGATCTATATCATACTGTAAAAGCAGTCACCACTTTTATCAAGATACGTGTGGCAAAAAATGCTCAGTAATGTATGTGTTCTGTATCTATGATACAGAATCATAGTTAAGAATACTCAGAGACAGCATTCAAGCAGCATTCATCTGACAAGAGCTTTCCCCTAAATAGCACCCGTCTATTAGCACTCACTAATAGTGTAATAGCACCCGTGTGTGCACTCACTGTCTACATTTTAGTAGCCTTCTTCCAGAGGTGGTGGAGAAGTAGGTAAAGGTCAAAGTGGTGGTGATCCTAAATTAAAGTCCACTGAAGGTTTATTTTAAACTGGATCTATAGGTCTAGGTCCCGGTCTGCTAAAGACTTGAAAGACTGAATGCAAAGACTCAGTTCAGGAAGGCTGCTTCCAGAGCTGCAGGGACCATCTTTGGAAACAGCAGAGGAACTGAAAGAACTGAAGATTTTCCTTCTCCCCCCCGGGATTACCCCAAGGGGTAAATCTGTTTATTATTATTTATGATAAATTATTATTATTATTATTATTATTATTAGACAGACTCCATCCCAAAGAACTTAGAGTTTAAATAGATAGGACTCCATCCAAAACACAGCAAAATTACTTAGGTTCGGTAGCTAGGTACTAAGGTTTATTCATTTCACTCATAAAAAAAAGTTAAAATATGTTAACATTCTGTGTTCTCAAGAACTATATTTTTGTGATAACATTTGCAAAATAAGGGGTTTTATTTTTTCAGTAAGATTTTTTTAAAGGATAATTACTATAACTATCCTTCGGGACTTGTTTAAATATTTGTAAATTGTTTTCAGACTACCTATACTATTCCTGTGTGTGAAATGTGATGAAGTAATATGAAATTGTACATACCTCCGCTGCTATTTCTGTGCTTTTTCTGAGTCAACACTGAGGCAGACAGAGTCTGCTGGAACATGATTTAAATGTTTCTGATTCTTCTTATCTTCATCTGATCTGGATTCTATGCTGGACCCAAGGCAGTACCATCACAAGACCCTTTGCAGTTCCTGTTGACTTCAGTAGGAGTTGGATTGGCTCCCAGAGCTGGGTTCCCCGAGGGATTTGGGCATCTGGTTGCWACTGTATGCACTTATGCCTGACATTTCATCACTCCCAAGATCCTTGAAAAACTCCATTCTGCTGCTTCTTAACCTCAGAGACGTGCAAAGAAAGTACATGCCCAGATTTCTACCAGTGAAGTCTGCTCAATGCCATTGTTTCTTGCAGTGCAAATGTGCCCAAATGCTGACACCCCTCAGTCACGTGGACCCCTGTCTTGTACCTAAGCCCATAAAAATTCATGGAGCCATCTAGCTCAGCAAGCCCAGTTTACTGGGGGTTTCGGAGCATGCTATGGAAAGGGGTCTCACTGGAGAGCTTCTGACAAGGAGTGGCCTTACAGTTCCCTCGTATTCATATTCAATAGCCAAAGTATTTTTCAGGAATACATGAAAACCTACTCCAAATCCCTATTTATCTGCCTAATGGCACAGCCTGGGCACCTGTCATCTGTGTGCATGAGTACACTAGCCTAGAGGAAATAGGAGATTCTGGGATCAGTCTTTCTCAGTCCCTCCTGCCCTTTCTTTAGCTTTCTTATGGCAACTTCTCAGTGAATTTGCAAGACTTGGTCACCTAATTCGTCCTTTTTATTGTGTGTGGTCCAACTAAGGATTCCCCAGGGCAGTTGGCTCCATTTGTGAATTAAACCCTAAACATGTACCAGTTGCATCAAATGCAATTCCTGCTGGTATTTCATTTTCACAGACAAAGCAAATACCTGGACACAGACTGAAGCACAAGAAATGCAGAAGGAAACTGAAGAAACAGAGTGGGAAAATGCAAGCACACTGCACTAGATTGCACTTTCTTTTCAGGTAACTTGGGAGTTATATTACATTCTCAGTATGTTTTTTTACAAGATTTTTGGACAGCCTTGTAAAACTAATTTCCATTAAAAAATGCAAATAACTTAGGATCAAAAAGTTCATCCTCCCTGCTACATCCCCCTCTGCATCACGGTGCAAAGTAGCAGCAGTGACTCCTAGCTGACCCAGACCCAGCCACCAGAGTTGTCTGATGGGCAGTCATACAGGCAGCACAGGGGGGTAACTCAGATCCTGTGCTCCAAATTAGTCTTTTGCTATTTGAGCCTGAGAAGTACATTCATGAGCAGCAGAAAGCTACAGTACTTAGGACTTCCTTTGAGCCAGCACCTGAGAGAAATGACTGCACAGGCACGAGCTGCTCAGACCTCCAGAAAGAAGGTAGGAAAGACTGTATTCACCTGGCCCTAATATGCACTAATATCTTGCAGATAAGAATTAAAATGTAAGTGCAAAATAGCAGGGGACAAAGACCAAATTCAGTTGAAGTCTTTTCTTTCTCCTGGAGAAATGTTCAGAATAGAGCATTTACCAGTTTCTTGTGAAACCTGTAGTGTTTCCTTGCTTCAGGTGGCTTTAAAAAGTCACTAAATTTACTTCTTGGTATTTGTCTTTCCCATGTGTGTCTCAAACAAAGTTTAGAGTCACGCTGACATATCATTAGATTGTTGKTTTTTTTTCCCCCATCTGAAAATACACTTCAAGATTTGTGCAAAAAATTCAGATTGCCTTTTACTTCYTTAAAATGTAAAGCATGTCCTTCAGACAACATAAATGTTCAAATAAGTAATCTTATTGACTTCAGTAACGAATGGAAGTTTTTGAAAGACAAGGCTCTAGTTTGCCTGTCTTCCTCTAGAAGAAGCATTTCATAAGTAACTCCCATTAATGGTAACAAGAATTACAAAGGTACTTCAGGAGATAATTGGGGCAGTGTAGCAGAAGATAAAGTGGAAACAAGAAGGTCTGTAATAAAGGATATTTGTGCCTCTTTGACATGTGCATGCTAACTGATAACTTAATTGCCAACGTTTAGCAGACAAGTTTTGGGGGGAAAAACAAGAGAGGTATAAGAATCATTTTAAAGTGTTTGGTGAACACCCCATGGCTATGCTCTGGTTATGCAGAGATGCGTTATAATGCCGCCTGTCGGTTTAGTATTATTGTCCCAGCACAGCTTCAGGCCTCAGRTTTGGCCTTAATCTCTTCTCCTTCTCCCTAGGTTTCTGTGGGTGAAAATTTGGCTATCTTAGGACCATTTACATCTATTTCAGTCATCTTTTCGCTTGTTACTGAGAGGAGAACCTGAGGAACAGCGGAGGCCATATAGCCAGGCATATGGTACAGGCTGGATATAAGCCTGACTGCTTGTATGGAACAAATTTACAATTATATAGAAATTATCTGTCACACTGAGACCATTCTCACTTTTTTTGTGTTTTCGTAACTTTTTAACTTGAAAAATATTCAGTGACTAATTATTCCGATGAATGTTCAGACACAGGTTAAACAAAGTCATGCTTTGGGTGATGCTGATTGCCAGCATACAGAAAATCTATGGATACGGCTCTAATGGCTTCTGCTCTAATTGGA
Source organism: Apteryx rowi (assembly GCF_003343035.1). Taxonomy (NCBI): domain Eukaryota; kingdom Metazoa; phylum Chordata; class Aves; order Apterygiformes; family Apterygidae; genus Apteryx; species Apteryx rowi. The sequence continues at coordinate 726,518 of NW_020450916.1, read as the reverse complement.
TTACTAATGTGCCTTTCCAATCCAACACACATTTTCAATGCTATATTTAAATAATACAATTAATGTTATGTTACATAATGAGTTTAGTTAGGGCCTATTAATACTTGACTTACAAAAATAACTAATGAAGTGTAAACTGCACATTTTACAACTAATATGCAATTTGTTTTTTGTGAATACTTCCACATCTGAGCTTACATTCCGCTTTTGTGAATATTCATGCTAGGAAAACAGAAGCATTAAATTATCTATGGAAAATGCATGAAAATATGGCCAATTCTACTGAGCTTTGACTCATTGGATATGCATAATAATGTATACACAGTAAATGGTTCATTATGCATCATAAATATACTATGTAGCAATGGCACAGAGAACATACTACTTCCAATCTACATAGCCACATTCAGAAGGCAGCTACCAATAAAGATGCATGACTCTTTTCTTACTCTTATTAACTAAATGGTTAACTTCTGCCCTTTAATTAGAATATACCTTTAAGCCAGAAAAAGGTGCCAGTTCCATAGCCAAAAAGAGATCCAGGGTCAAATCAAAACTCATGTTCTCAGCTCTCAGGAACTGAAATGGTATGGTTTTGCTTTGAAAGAGCAGTGGGCAAGCAGTATATAGCAAACTTGTAGCATTCATCTCTATTACATTAATTCCTTCCTTGGGAAAGGAAAGATACTGTAATTATGGATGCAGTTTATAGCAGAGTACCCAGCAGTTTAGCAATTTAGTTTGAGAAAGAAGATACAGATTTTTATGAAGGTATATCAAGAAAGAGGCCTTCTACCATCTGTTGATCCCCTTTCATTTCCAAAACCTTCAGATATTCACACTTCTGGTTTTTCTGCAGTCTGTATTATGATGATGCCATAACACAGTTGTCCCCAAAAGAATGCAAAGTGTGAGGAAAGGGAAAGACTCAAAAGTATTTTCCAGCAAATCCAGCAAAAACCAAAGACTTGTTTTGCTTTAGTAGATGCATGTGCATTATGCCCGTGTCGTAAAACAATGAGAAAACACCACAGCCCATAGTAGCTCGAGTTGCATCACAGGCTCATCTACCTCCTATGGAATATTAAGGAAAGTATTTAGTGGGGTAGGAAGGGAAGAAACAGAGAACACACACCTACTGTCTGTGCTTCATTCAGGGGTGAACACTGTCAAGGCCTGATTTGCAAACCATCTATCACCAGGCATCCTACTAAAAAAGCAGCCACACTGATATATTACAGAGAGGGGCATTATGTAGGTGCACTGAAAGCCGAGATTTCCATACCCAGGTTCCACCACGGCCCCRTGCCCCTGTCATGCCTTGGCTAGCCAGCTCACCAGCCTAGACCAAGCACTAGGAAAGCCTGGGCATGGCAATTTAGGTGGATTTCAAATTGTGCAAGTCTTAGTCCATGTGTTTTCAGGATTAGGCCCTACAGCAGCTGATGCTTTATCAAGCCTTCTAAGAAATATAAATATGATGTTCCCATAATCTCTTTGTACTTCACAGACTGCAAGATTACTTTTTAAAGCCAGTGAGCCAATGCTTTCATAATACAGTAAATAAATTGAAAAGAATCACTGGTACTCCTGACACATGCAATTCAAACACCTATTTGCTTGATGGCTCTCATTTCCTAGCTTTTACATTATTGAATCAATTTTATTCCCTGCAAGTAAAATGTGTCCAGAAAATTTTTGCTTATCATAACATCTGTAGGCTGTACAGGCAATGCGAGACTTCAGTTCTAATTTTACTGTAAACCTCAGTATTTGAAAGCACATCTGAAAAATGTTATTTTTTAATGGAGACATTGTTTATATACAAAAATAAATAATGCTATTGCTTTACATATACAGACACACTCACTTTGAACTCACTAGAATACTACCTTGTTGTAGACTTCCTGCAAAAATTTTAAGCCAATTTAGAAAGACTTGAATGATATAAAAATATATCTGCTCAGAAGTATTTCTGTTTAATTTCAATTTCTTTTTAAAGGGCACAGCTTGGTAGAAATCTTTAACTGAGCTAGCATTATTATCTCCCATTATGAACATCAGAAGAATTTTGCTTCTGCAATTAAGTTTACTATTTTTGGTATTTATTTACTTTGCATTTCAATAAGTGTGAATTTAAAAAGGAATGACCAGTTTTGTGCTGGTTTCTAGTTGGTATCACTTTCTCCTTTGCATACATTGCAAGCTGCTGAAATATTGGCCTGATCAGCAGATGTTCCCAGATACACTTAGGAGAAACATCAAAACCAGACACTTTTCTGAATATTTTTTTGTTAATTTAAATTCTATATAACTTTTTTTTATGATATGATTGTTGGAATTAGACTGAAGATTTTTACTTAACATTAATTCAGTGAATGATGCTAGAGACATAGCTTATTATATAGTCATTCCTATTTTATTTGCTATTTTATCTAACTTGTGTAAATTTTTATAAGAAAATTAGAAGGATGTAAAGTCCATTTGGAAAATGCCTTACACCATACATTCATTCCTATGAACAGAACTTCTAAAGGGAATAAAATAGAGCATACCAAATAGCTATAAACACAATTATATTTACGAACATTCAAAATTTGAGTATTTTTACCTGTTTGGCAACTGCCAAATAAGGATATGATAACAAAACTCTAATTTGGGCAAATAAACATAAATAATAAAATACCACTTTCCATTAACCACTTCTACAAAAAGATCAGTGGTAAAAAGCTGTCAAATCAGGCATAATTTATTGACTCATGATGTACAAATGTATTATTTGTAGACTGGTTCACCTTCTGGAAGTTTAGACTGGGACTTAGGTTATTAAAGTAGCTTGACTAGGTGGCTGTGCGCTAACGGGCAATTCCTGTTCCCGTGCCTCAGGGCATGGTTTGCTGTCACCTCAGGCCACTGCAACATCTAAAGACCGTCATCATTCTCCACTGCCTCACCTCCAACTCCTGCCCCTGCCCTTGCTTCAGGGCTAGCACTTGTGCAGCCGCAGGATGAATTAGTTTAAAAGGGTAGCTGGTGGAAAAAAAAAAAACACAAAAAAACTTGTTTAGTCAGCTCATTGAACCAGCTTGTTGTATAGCAACAGACTTGGACCCAGTGCAAGGGGAAGGAGTTCATGGCCAGAAAGAGCAGCAGGAGCAAGGCTGCCCTTCGCAGTGGCTGCACACAGTCACAGCAGAGCAAAGGCAATGTACACCTACACCCTCCTTCACCCTGTCTCTGAAACGGGAGAAAGGTAACTTGCTTCAAGGTCATCATATGAAAAGTAGTTGAGAAGAACGAGACATTTGATATTGGCATTTTCCACTCTTTGGGGGAAGAAAGCTGATACAATTAAAGGGAATTTTTATTCAAATTGCCAAGATACACAGAACTAGAGAAAGGCAAAAGGAAAAAAGAGACTGAAAATTTATTCAGCCATTATTGAGAAACACAGCAAAATACTATACATGTTGTAGCCTATTCTAGACTGTTTCTGGCCATCCTTGAACCCTGCTTGTTCCTAAAACTGGAATGTTTTGAGACACAGAGCAGTTATCAGTTCATTTTACATTCAACCTCTGCAGCAGAAAAGCCATAATGCTGGGATCCTACTTTGCTAGTAAAATGGAGGGAAAGACTTGTTTTGGCTTTCTCTATGATGACAGCACATATAAATATTACAAGATGAGTCCATTACCAAGCCTGGTTTTATTTGCTAAGAGATCTATGGTTATCTTTAACAGTAAAAATGGAAGTCTTATCATCATACATTTACAAAGAAGCAACAAAAGAAGTGGTGCTCTGAACAGAAAGTAAGGTGCTAAAATATACAATTGGGCCCAAAACCTCAGTAATATGACACAAAATTACAGTACCATTACTTTTTAATGCTTAAGTGCACTCTGTGGCAAACCAGACCTACTTCTTGAGGGGAAGCTTCTGCTTCTGGCAGCACTGGGATGGTGAAGACTTACATTTTCTTCTTCTGTATGAAAACAAAATATATTTGGGGACATATTTAGTCCAAACAAGACCTACCTGAATAGGATGTGTTGGACTGAGGTAAAAGTAGTTTTAAGCACTCCTGTGGTTCAGGACCTTGAATACTGGTCCAGTCCCCAGCACACAACAGATCTGCTGGAGGGCTTCTGCATTTTGTGGAGATGAGCTGAATGTCATGGCAACCTGCAGCAGCCTCTTCTGGCCAAGGCTCTCCAGCAGAGCCAGGGCCAGGAGGCAGCGTGGGATTCATCTCACCACCATCCACTGATTTGTGGCCAATGAATGTACTGCCAGTAAACTGGTGCAAATCATCAGCAGTGTGGTCATATTCCTGGCTTTTTAATGGGCTAAAAACATCATAAAATATAGAGATCATTTTCTATTTTAATGATTAAAAAGGGCGTTGCCTATTATTCACAGCCTACACATAAGATGTCATGATTTTCAGTTTTCCTGTGCTGATCATTCAGCCCATTTGACACCTGACCTTCAATTGCCTTGCTAATTCTGTCAATGACCTGCCTGGATGATTACCCAAACATGCCTTGTTATCTCCACAGTTTTGCAAAAAAAAAAAACCAAAAACCAAAAATACAAAAAACACCACCCCCAAATCAATATATCAGACAAGCAATGTAATCCTAAATGAATGAAACAGTAATAATCACACACGCAAAAGCTCTGAGCAAAGCTTTCCCTGTCCATATCAGCCAGCTGCTCTCCTGGTATTAAGGAAAGTTCTAGTTCATGAGACCATAAGCTTGATGTTTAGGGTGCTGGACATTGCTCTGTGAACAGCTGCAGCAGCAAAAATGGCATTTTCCAAGAAAGAAGAGTTTCTACAGTGGTTTCTACATTGTTCGGAAATTTTTCCTCACCAATAGATTGAAATCGGAGTAAGACAGCAAATCTTACACAGGCATATGCTTATTAAGAGAAACCTGTAACAGGTAAATATGGATGTTAGCCAGGGAATACTGTAACATCTGAGAAGAATTTCAGCTGATCCTTGATCAGAAAAAACAACAGTTCTCTGGCCAGAAACTGTCCTGGCAGTTCCAGGTGTCCAATTATCAACCTCTGTTTCCAGACAAGTGAAACTCTGGAAACCTGCCCATTTATTAACTTCCCCCTCAACCAGCCATTCACTCGCTCTTAGAGAAATTCACCTTTCAGAAAAACCTCGCTCATGTGGACCTTGTGAAGACTGGAGTCTTATAAAAGCCTCATGCACTGAAAGTCTTCCACCCCTCAGAGCTCAAATTTGAACAATTTTCTAACTGCAAAAGTGACATAACTGGCTAATGTGGAGAAGCAGCTGAAAGCTCTCTTAAAATAGTAGTAATGCCCTTTAGGTTGTGGTTTGATAACGCCCAGTAGCCTGTTGAAATCTGGAAAAACGCAAAGTGGGATATGAAAATGCCTGCCTGCATGGATGGTACCTAGAGGTTTCAGGGCTGCCCTTCCAACCTGGCCTTTCTGCAGGTACCAYTCGTTTTTCCTGGGGGAAAAGCAAACACACTTTCTCCTTCACCTTACTCAGCAGTTGAACATAATTCTAAAGAGATGTATGATATAGAAGTTACATGATTAAGTAGAAAGAGCTGGTAGGTTCTAGGAAAAAAATGTTGCTCTCAGATGAACTTGTCTGAATCTGGAATAACTTTGATAAATTCCAGATAATAAATACACTTATTAAATAGACATAATTACTTTTAAATGTCTGCTAGAAGTCAAAAAGAGCTGTGTGAATTTCCTAGCACAACTTCAGTTGAGTTTACTGAGTCAAGAGGTGAAATGAAGAAATACCAATTCCTGTAAATCGTTGATTAGAAAGTATACATTTTTTTCTCTTTCAGAGGATGCTTCCTAGCAAAACATTACACTGAAATAAATTTCGAGACTGAAATCTACTTAAACAAGTTACATTTTAAAAAATAATTTAATTCTGGGTTGACAGGAACTTTGCCTCCAACGCATACAATAATTGTGATTGCTTTTTGACTAATCAGAATTTTTGATGTCAATTCAGGATTTTTCCACTATAAAATCTTTGAATGAAGAGGACTAAAAGCCATATATATTAAGCTAATTAAATATGGATCACATTTCTACTGGTATGATATATACAGTTTGCAAACAAAAAATCCACGTATATTTTCAGTTTCCCACTCCTTCATTCACAGAAGTATGTTTAATGGAGCTAGGAGGCAGAAAMAGACCATCAACAGATATATTGCAAAGTGATGCAAAGACACTGACAGAAAATGCATTGCTGATAGTTCATGAGTACATAGAAGAACCTGCTGACTATATTCAGTGAACATTCCTGTGTATTTTTATTGATGTGATGTTATGACTGCTTATGAATTCTGTACACTTGAAAGGATATCAAATTCCACATGACATTTGGATTGTTGCAATTAAGCTATTACAAAGACTTTTGAAATAAACAGAAAAAGTGTTGCCTGGAATATGCGTGCAAGTACTCTTCTCTTCTGAACGTGAAAACCAGGAGGTGAGATGGAAGCATCCCCCAGCAAAGGTGGCCTTTTTAAATATGCTATTTCAGGATAGCATTGCTGACAGGGACCATAAGGGGAGATTGCACACCCTTCCAGAAAGAGGCATTGGGCATTGCCCATTGCATTTCTCAGGCACCTCAGAAGGCTCCATCTGCTTGGGCCTCCCATCCCACAGGCTGGCTGCGCCTTAGTTCCCACGCCAACAGCTCTGATTTTAATTGCATTTTATTTTCTTTCTGGGAGAAAAGTTGCCGCATGTGTAAAGTATGTTCATTCTCCAATGTATGGTTGGGCAGAGTTGGCAGGACAGTAAGTATTATGACATGCATATAATATATAATAATTGTTATATGTTAATGATTACAGCTAACTAATCCTTCGCATTACAGTAAAATGGAGAACAGATGGAAACTGTTTGCTCTGTTAACCAGCTATGAGAAACTTCCTGTATACCCCTGCCCCCAGCATTCATTCAAATCAATAGGATCCTTCTGTCTAAGACATTAAGATAAATCCTGAAAATCTTGGTATCGATTAGGTAGATGCTTAAAAAATTGATCCCGCCACAAACAGAAATGTCACTGAGTTGAATGTGGAAGCTTGCTACGCTTGCTAGATAATAGGGAACCAAAGTACAAACCATTTCTGTTCACAAAACCCCAGGCAAAACTTGGATTACTGTGCCCATCCCTTCACCTAATTTAAACAAGCCCCAGAGAGAGAGGATATTGCAAGCACGCTCTTTATGGCACCTGGTTTCCAACATTGCAGCCTGGTGTGGGAGTTACAAGCGCTGATCTGACAGCTCCAGCTTGCCAAAAGGGAGACGGGTTATTTTCTGGGCAAAGAGGACGAGGGCTGAAGAGATGCCACCAGAAGCGGCGCAGGGCAAGGCAGCCCAGGGGGCAGGGGCGCCGCTGGCTGCCGAGCACTGACTCCACCACCTGCCAACACAGCAACCTAGGATTTATATGGGGCCTCTCATTCTTCAAGTTAGTTAAGGTTCCCACCAAATTTCCGTTTCTCCACACTTCCAACCGTGAAGTCTTCCATCACAGAAGCTGGGGACTGCCACTCAGATATATACTCAATAAATATGTTGTGCCCTCGTATTACAGAAAAATGCCTCTCTTTTTTTTTCCAGTACTATTGTGCTTTCTACAGCATTACATTTTAAAGTTACCGCCCTCACCGAGTTACTCGAGTCACTGAGTGGGCTTTGCCTGCTGAGGGGGAGCCAGCCCGCCGGCGCCTGGCGCAGCTGAGCAGCGGCGGACACGGGCGTGCGGGCAACGCCTCGGCCGGCGGTTGAGGCGGCCGTTACCTCGCGCGCACCGACCGTTGGCGGGCGGGCTCGCGCCTGCGCCTGCGCCTGCGCCGCCGGCGGGCGCGCACACCCCCTCCGGCAGCGGCTGCGCAGTCGCTGCCGCCGGGAGGCGCCCGAGGACGCTGCAGGGCAGACAGGGCTGCGGCGCCCCCCCAAATGGCTCCCGAGGGGGCTGCGGCGCCCCCCAGTTCCCGCCGCCCCCCCGAGGGAAAGCGGCCTTGGCTGTGGGCCTGCGACGGGTCCCTCTCCTCTCTCGGCCTGCAGTCTGTATGGGTAAATGAGGATGATGGCTAACATACTGCGCCAGGGCTGCTGCTCAAATGATGAGGCAATTACAGATGATTCATGAGCCCTCGTGTAATAGCATTTGGGCCTAAATGGAGTATTACATTTTTAATTGTTCCAGTCACCAGACTTCATTGCGTTGGAATTACTGCCATTCCCTTTATCTGAATTGCCTTCTCCTTCTCCCTCTGGTGGAGATGCRATCACATGCTGGGAGATAGGCAGCCACCTCCTTGGCAATGCTAGATTCCACGTGGAAAGTGCATTTTGTGCCCTCTTCTGGTACTTTGTCAATGCGTGGTAAATGTCTGTGTGTCCCCCTCCCCCTCTATGGAAATGTAACTATTTCATTCATGTAGGAAGATTGCATAAAGATTAAAATCCTGCTCACCTTATTTGTGTAATTAGTTATGTTGGTAGAAATTAGACTATTTCAATGAGTGAATCAAAAAAGATTTCACCTGAAAGACCCTTTAAATATTCCTTAGAAACCACTAAGAAACTAACTGTTCCTAAGAAACCACTAAGAAACTAACTAAGACAGTTAGATCCCAAGAGGAATGCAATCAAAAAGTCAGGCAGTATCAGTGAATTCACCAAGATTTCACCTGAAAGACCCTTTAAATGTTCCTTAGAAACCGCTAAGTCCCTCAACATGCTTTGTATTTGTCTCTTTGCTTCTCTGTAGTTTAACGGGTCACTTAACCCATTTATTCTGCTGCCTAGTTCCAGGTCTGTTACATAGGCTCCCGTTTCCGTCCTCGTGCTTCAATCTTGCAAACAAATTCAGAAGTGCTGTGTGAAGTTGTGGCCTGCTGAAACCAGTGACAACGTTTCCATGTTAAGCTCATCACCACACCAATTCTGAAAGGAAAAAATGCCTTTAAGGCAGTTTCCAATAAGTCACCCTGTGCCCCCATCTTCCCCCTCCAGGTCCCCAAACAATTCCTTCAAGGCATGAAACAACATCGCTAGTGAGATGATAATTAAAATCGATGGCTGCAAATCAGACTGTGATGGCAGGTCCTTGGTCTTTGTGTCCTCTGACTGTCTGGGAGCTCTGTGGGGAGCATAAAATCTCACCACAGGCAAAAGTCAGTGGATATGGAAGAAAAGCTTCCATATGCACAGACAGATGTTAGGCTTCCGGCTGACAAAGCAGCTGCAAAAGGAGATCTATAGCTTTCTAAAAAGTCCTGTGGAAACTGTGCTGCCTGCCCCCGAGCTCTCATCACAGGTCGCTTTTGAAAAGTTTCCGTGAATCTGAAAAAAAGGGTACTCCAGTTTTCAAACTCTGTAGCTTGTTTTAGTATCAAACCTGAAAGATATTATTGAATTCTGGGTTTACTAGGATTTTTTCTCAGATGCTTGGAGGCCCAAAGTTATTACAGCTATTGGACGTGGTTCAAGCTCCAGCTTTGTAATTACATTTTGTCTGCCTAAAATTTCCCATAGTTGCAAGGAGAAATCATATTGTTTTTCACTGCCTATTTCAGACTGTCTGGCAGGACTCCCACGTGCTGTTCAATAGTTAAAATGTTCCTCTGCAGAGGTGTCAATGCTTCAATATAAAGTGAAGTTACTCTTGTCTGCCATACAGAAAACTTAAATTTGTATCCTGTTAGGATTGCAGGTTTAAAAATTCAAGTGCCAGGAAAGCAAAACACTTTTCATAGACACGAACTCCCACAAGAAACAAATAACTTAATTTTGCTGTCAGATGTTCCCACGGACTTCTCTTGGAAGTCAACTGAAGTTGTACATATACATCTAAAATCAGAGTTAGCCCTGTAAAAGTTTAATTTATATTTAGAACAGCAGTTAATCATGTACAAAGGCTATTTTAACAGTGTAAACAGGACTAATGAAGAAAGTGGAATGGATCTAATGCATTTGTAAATTATGTGCTTGGGATTGCTTTGATAACAGTAGCCATCTAATTGCTAGATGTCTCTCTTCTTTCCTCGACCAATTCTTTCAGTATGTTTTGATCTCTTATCATGTATTACGCCAAGGGGAGGCATTTGCATTAAATGCACCTTGACTCTGATAGATCAGTGGAAGTGTGCACCATGCTGTCTGCCGGTCCCTTGGGCACACAAATTCTGTGCTGTGCCTCAGATCTTTTACCTATTGCCAGAAACAGAGACAAATCTCGGCAGTCTCTCTCCCCTAATGCCAGCTGTTCTGCTAGCAATATAATCCGTAACCCATGCTGCTTTGTGCTCCAGCGCTCTGGCAATGCACACCCAGCCAGGGGCCACGTCTGGGAGCACTGCTGCAGGTGTTTGCCTTACTCAGTCACCAGTTATGCCTGACTACTGAGACTGAAGTACTGTCAGAGATGTACTTTTAGGCTTTCCATTGTTCTGTAGCCACAAGACAGTTAGATCCCAAGAGGAATGCAATCAAAAAGTCAGGCAGTATCAATGAATTCACCAAGGATACAGCTTTTTCCTCCTTTGTATTTGAATCATTCTAGTTTATTGTATCATATGCACRTGGAAAAGCTGCAGACTCTAAATATCTGGTATTGTAGCCTGGCAATATTTCACTCATTCTCCTATTTCACTTTGCTTTCCTTCCTCTGCATTTGTTTCGTTCTTGTCATCTATTTCCCATTGCTTTCTACCCTGATTCAGTGCAGACTTCTCCCCCATCCCCTTTTACTTCTCTCTTTCCAGTCCCCTTTCTCCATCCAGCAAGCGGCCCTGTGCAGAACCACACTAATTGTGAGGGGTGTATGGATGTCCTGGGGCTCTGCATGGCCCCAGGGCTGCCCAAGCAGCTCTTGCAGCAGCTCAGCACCTTGGGCTGCTGAGGATCTGCAGAGAAACATGGGGCCACCTTCATTCTTGCTGAACCACGGACTGCCACCCATGCCCCTTTCTAAGGAAGCTGTTTGGGACAAGTGACTCAGAGTCACTCAGAAAGGCACTTTAAGTTGGAAATATATGGCAACTTGATAAGAAGTGTCTTTCAAATGAGGGGTTTCAGCTAACCTGTGGTGTTCAGGAAAGGAAAAATGTAGCTACAGTAGCCTAATTTTGACATGAAAAAGAAGGTGATGAAATCAGTGAAGGAGCAAAACCAGGCAGGACTCCTCTGCAGTAATGTGAAAGTGATACATTACAGAAGTCAGGAGCTTTGAGCTCTCCTCAGCTCACTCGCACACTAACTATGCAGTGTCTGAAGTCTTCTCCCACACTCCTGCCCAGAGCTGCATTTGTGAGAAGAGCTGTAATGGTCTGTGTCTCATTACATCTATTGGATTTGTAACATTCCTCCCCTATGCAAAATCAAAACAATTCATCTGTATTATAAGGGGAGATAAGCACCCATTCCTGAAATCTGTGCAAATCAGGTAAAACCTGTCAGCAATTATAAAGGAAGAAACCAATATTGGAAAAGATCGTTCATACCCATATAATGAGGCTGAAGTCTTTGCCCTTGGCTCTCATGACTGGAAGTAAAATCTTGGTTTTATCTATATTTATTTTTTTCTTTCATCTTCCAAAATGTAGATAAAATTAAACAACCTCCCATGAGCATCAACTGCACTTTCACAGAAGAAACGAAATATTCCCGTGGAGATCTAATAAATGATGGTAAAATCCTTGAGATCTGAAAGATCATTTAAACAGAAATCACCTTATATTAAAATTGGGTTGTAGGCAGTTACAGGCTATATCCACAGCCCTTCAGAGAAAGAATAAACCGTCAGGAATCACTTCTTAGTGCCTGCCTCCATCTGAAATGCAGTCACCTTTCTCTAACTCCTCCAAACACTGTCAGTAACTAGGAGCTTATGGATGATTTAGATATTCTGTCCTCTTTCCCTCTGTCCTTGGTACTTCTACTGCCCATGAAATCCAAGTAGCTCATGAACAGCCATAACTTTTTTTTGCTTTGTATCTAAACATTGAAAATGCTGATGAGCTACCTTTTCAGCAGTTCTTTTATGATATTGTCTCCCAACCTGAATTCATTTTGATCTACACTGCTTTGCTTTAAAAATACTACTTCAAAAGTGCATGCGGAAATTATTGTTTGGGATTGTTCATTCTTTTTTGGCTGTTTTCATCTACAAAACAGCAATGATGACAGAAATATTCAGAGCCACATACAGATAATGCTGGAAGTCCCTAGAAATATCATAATTGCTTTACTGCTAGAGCACACCAGTTTATTTTCCAAAGCATCTGGAAAATTCACCAATGAAAAATTTTGTTTCATGTAGTGAGTGTTTTTGCTTGCTCTTCCATACAGACATTAGAGACACTGGCATAGTCAGTGAATAATATCCAACAGGGATCATGAGAGAATGCAGAGTCTCGTGGTCTGGGTCAGCTTGGTGACACCTCCTGCGAAAATACACACTTCATAGGAGCTCCACATGGACCTCCAGAGGAGAAAACATGGCCTAATACAGCCAGAGTTAATAGCCAACACCTCAAGCTCTCCAAAAAAGAGCAGCTGTAGGAGCCTATAATACGGACTCACTGGGCATTACAATATGCAGTGGTCACATCCACCAAGGACCCATGGGCATCGTGGGCACGGCAGTGCAACTCCTAATATTTAGATGCCTTTAAGCCAAATCTGCTGAGGGATCTGGGTGCCTCTGGTGGGWTTTAGGTCCAGAGGCCTGAGTTGACAGCCAAGGGCTCTGGAGAGCTGTGCTCCCTCTGCCCTGGCGAGGCGTGTGCGGGGCCATGTGCCTGCTGCAGCACGGTGCCGCTGGGAGCAGCAGCCCCTTCTTCTGGGGGTCCTTGTCAGACCGACTTAGCAGAGAGGGACGGGGTCAGCCGGGGTCTCTGCTCATCTGGCTGGCATGCTTTAGCCGTCTCTCCCCTTCCCTGCCCCTCATTTTGGTAACATCTACGGGCCAACTCAGGACCCCGAAGCCGGGCACAGCAACATTGGCTGTTGTGATGCCCAAGCCACCCACATGAGCCCGACTCCCAGATGTCTGAATCACCTGCAGCTCTTGAGGACTTCCATCTGGGATGAGACACCCAAGCTGCCGTAGCTCCTGCCACCCCTTTGCCAGCGATTTAAGTTGCCGGCCAGGTAACGTTCAAAGTGCAGCCAACGTTCAGGCCCATTTGCCAGCAAGCAATAGTATGGCTCAGGTGCCCTAAGAAGTGTTTCTGGGTGCCCTTCAAGCCAAAGTAAAAAAATGTATAATGACTTCAACAGAGGAGACTCGGGAAAGATGTTTTAAAACATAATTTGATTAAAGAAATTATTTCTGCCTAACAAAAAGCAAGGAGAGGTGGTGCTCTGCCAGACCACTGACATTAAGCACAAGGCTGCTGTGCAGAGTGACCGGGTGCCAGTCCGTTCCTCAGCCCGGCACTGAGTGCCACCCGCTTGGGGTGATCTGAATCAGGTTTCAGCCGCACTTCGTTTTCCCCCACATTGGCTGGCTCCTCTGGGTATAACGTTTCCCTTCCGAGTGCAGGGAGGAGGAGACTGCAGACACGCTGAAGGAGAAGTGCAGAGGGGGAAAGGGGCCTGCACCCTCCAGGGCCACCCCAGCATCTTCCTAGCACCCCATCGCTAGGTCATGTCTCCAGCATGGGCAGTCTGGCTCCCAGCCTAAGGGAGCACTACCTTTCAGGGAGTTTTTCCCCGGTCCAGTGCCTGCCTTCTCATGTGGATAGAAAGTTTGTTGTGAATATTATTAAAGTGGCTGCAAAGCGGATGCTGAGACGGTGAGGACAGACCCTGAGCATACAACACGTGCCTTTTAAATGGTGCTATGTTTAATTCAAACCACACAGCTTTGCTCCACTGCAGTTAAACTGCACAGTCTGCAAAGCTGCCCTAGGGAGAGATAAGTGACAAGTCCCAATATGGATTTTCTTCCCCTGCTGTTCAACAAATTTAGTCATTCAAATCCTAATATATTATTGATGAGCACTTCAATCGGGAAAGTGAATAGAGCTGCAAGCTACTAAAAATACAGGATAAAATAACTGACGCACTCCACAGAGCAGGACTGAATAAAGGTGCGTGTGTGACACCTAAACGATTTTATTTAAAGGAGAACTGAAAGCATCAGCCCTTCCAAGCTCCATTTCCCCCCCGATGACTGTTCGCAGCAAACCCAGCCCCTGGGACATGGCGTCGGGCCATCGCGAGGCGACCTGCCCCGCAGAAGGGCCAAGGTGGGAGCAAAGCTGGGGTCACCCCGTTCCCGCCGCCCTTCCTCAGCCACRGTTGGCCTCTCCGCCCAGTGGCAGCAGCGTGCGACGGGCCGGCAAGGGAGCTTCAGGGGCTGCTTCAGGAGGGAAAGCGAGGAGCCCCCTTTCAGAAGGACTGCTCCACGGTGCCCAGAGACAGCGRAGACACCTGCTCAGGTTTAGACCCTCTTCTACAAGGCACTGGATAAAGCTTCTTCGTAAATAGTTTTTCAGCACAGCTTCAGTCTGCTCCCTCGGACGTTTTCCATCATAACCTGAGAGGAAAGGGCAGAATGGTGCAAGAAAACTTCTCTTCGGAAAGCTAGCCTACGAACACATATTTAATACATTATTTTATCTTTATATTCCTTCTCTGAGCATTTCCCAACTTTCTGTCAAGAGTGTCAACACAAGCGGAAGATGATGAACTCATCGTGTTTGATCATTTTGTTTATTCAGCTGGACACATGAGAGATCCTATGTCTTATTTGCTAAACAAACCATTTATACTAAACTTGCATAAGCACTTAACGTACTGCCATGGTTATTTACTATTACAGTTAACCTGGTAGGTGGTTTTAAGCCATTCAAACAGGCCACCCAATTCTCCAAAGATATTAAAGGTCTCCTGGCAGCTTTCCTTTCTTACCTGCTGAGGGAGCTTTAGGCTGTCTGGGTGACAGGCTAACCTCTGCATATGAATATACACTTCAATTCACTTATTCCAAGCATTATCTCAGGCCTAAATTTTCCCTGACTTCATTTCTATGAAGGTAAGGTTTTGGTGCAACGCAGCTGGATTATGTGAAGAGTTCTGTCATCCAGGTCCTTAAGCTGTCCTGCCTGCATGCATTTAGCACCACTGATCTTTTCAGTGACTTTCCCCATTAGCTGGAACTGAAAGACTTTACTGGAGTACACATTTCTTAAAAGCAGAAAATGGACTATTTCCGAGTGCAAACAGCCTTTTTGTTTGGCTTGGTCTTTAAAACAAGAGCAGTGCATGAGGTGCATCGAAAATCTCAGCCTGTCCCTCCCCTACCTCCTCATGGATGATTAGCTCCTGGCTGAGCCACCCGCACCCTTTCCGGATGAACACCCCCACGGTCCCCATGCTGCCCACCTTTGGGCCCATGAGCTCAGCTCCCCGGCTGGCAAGCAGGGCCCAAGGTTGTGGCTGAGCCCCGCAGGTCTCTCTGCAAAGCTGATCCCCCCTAGATGTGCCCACTCCCTCCCTCCACCGGGGAGCAGAGCCGGCAGCCACCAACCAGCGCAACAATGCTCAGTGGGGAGAGGGGCAAGCAAGAAGAGCTGGAAGAAGACTGGGAGAAAGGCAATGACGAGAAGGAGGAGACAGACCCTAGGTGTGAAGTCAGGGAGAAACAGGGAGATCGGAGAGCAAGGGAGGTAAAGCAGCTTGGTACACGACAGCTCTCTCCTGCAGCTTTCCTGATGTCTAATTAAAGCTTGATGTCTAATTAAGATGCTCTCTCATGTCTCTAGTCACCTGTCTCCACAAAACTTCTAAATGTTGAACCCCCCTTGCTCAAAGTCTACAGAAATTGGCCAATGGACTAAAAATTTGGGGAAGGGGAGGCTGCAACACACACATACCTCTCGTAATCTTAACTCCCCAGGAGATGAGGCTGCAGCCCCCTGCCAGCACAGAGCACTCCTGGGCCCGCACCGTTCTTCCTCCCTCTTTGCACCAGCTACCTGCCCTTCTCCCTCACTGGAAAACAGTGCTGCAGCACCATTCCTCAGCCTTCAATTTTAGGACCCTGCTGAGCCTCGAAGACTTCAGTGTTTGCATTTTCAAGATAGAAGGAAGTGAAAATTAATGTCACAGGTGCTTGGTGACCTAGTCCTGCTCTATTCAAATCAATGCAAGTTTTGTCACTAACTCCAATAACAGTAAAATCAAGCAGACTGTGATATATCACCCCAAAACACTGTTGTTCCTTATTTGAAACACAGGAGTTTAAAAACATGCTCTGCTTGGATCAGCTCTTCCTGTTCTTCCTGTTTCTCTCACCATTTCTGCAGTGCTGAACAAAGAGGAATTATTCACAGGAGCCCAGTGACCCTTTGCAGACATATCCAATACAATGCAAAGAAGCACACTGTGTTTGGGGATATACTTAATTTTAGGAGAAACATAGAACTGGAAGGGGCATCCCTTGCTTCAGCAACCAAAGCTRTCATCTTAAAACCAGACAAGGCACTTGACCCCCTAAAGCTGCAGGGAGGTTTCCCAAAACCTCCCTGACTGACAGTTACAGAAGTTTCTTTTCGCTCCCAGCCAAATGCATTAATGGGCATTCAACAGCCTTTTGTTCCTGAGCCTACATTGTTCTCTAGCTTAAATAGCTCTTCTGCCTCCCTGGCATTTGCACACACACACCCACTCCCCCCCCCACACACACACACTGGTGCAATTACAGAAAGCAGTAACACCTCTGCTCAGGGTGCTGCCTGTCGAGGCTCCTATTCTGGGATGACAGGGTCTTTCCCTTCCCTGAGCGTTTCTGAGGCTGGTTAGTTCCAGGTATTTTTTCTTATATTTTTCGTTGACTGAAAGCTGCAGGAAGAATGAGGTTTCAGGGCTGGTCAGGCTGTGCAAAGGGTCACCTCTGTTTCCTATGGACCAGATGTGTTGAAATCCATTTTTGAGGCTAAACTTACCCGTTTGGATAAAGATCGTGCTTAAACAGACCTCCTAAAGGAAGGCGGCTGTCTTTTCGTAGAGGGGGAGAATAAAGAAACACAGATAAATCTTGACAAATTGACAGAATTGACAAACTGAAGATTGAGGCCCTAAAGATCAATAAATAACTTTTACAAATCTTTTAAAACATTAGCAGCAATCTGCTGTTCTAACAAACGTGTTTTGCTTACATTCAAAGTCACAAACAACTGATTTCTATTTATAAAGCCTCGGCAGAGTGTGACCCAGCTGTTTGCTGCTAGCTGTGCTGAAATCAGGTAGGTTAACAGCTATGCGAGAGCTGAGCTCCCCTTTGCAGAGGGCAGTGTCTATTTTTAGCATTATTTCAGCCTATTTTTGCAGTGCTCATCAATCTAGGAACTGATCACCAGCTAAGCAATTGGAAGTAGGGATTACTGTTWTCCTTGCTTTGCTGGGAGGGAAATGGATGATCAGAGGTAAGAAAACATGTCTTTTTGAGAGCATCTAATTGTTCCAGGGTTGCTAGGGAGCGATTTCAATCAGTGTGAGCAGGTGCCTTTCTGGTCTCAGCCACGGGGACCTGGGTGCCTCTGCTCCACAGAGTGAGCGAGGCAGCAGTGCTCGGCCCCCRGCGCGGCCAGGCCCTCCCTGCTCAGCGACATTGCTCCGAGATGCCCGTGCAGTGCGCAACGGCTTCTTGCAGCCCAAGGGAAAAGATGCATTGCTTTTAATCAAGCTTATGTTAAAATGCATGTTCACAGACAAACAGTACTTGCAGCCTAGCTCAGTTACTGTTGATAACCAGCATTAATAGCTTTTTAGGGCTATTCCTTCCAACAAAGAAAGCAGTTCAAGCTTCAGGCCAAGACAAGAGGTTTGGCTCATTTCTGTTCAACCCCAGTAGCTCGGTGCTGATCCTAGGGACCATAGCTGGACTGGCAGCTAAAACTTCACTTGCTTCAAAGCAGCTTAGCCCCAATACAGCAGCCTTGTGCCAGAAGAGGAAGCCAACCCAGAAAGCAGTGAAAATGGTCAGCAGAAAACATGGCCAGCACCGGGGAACCCTTTGGCTGGCAAGCTCAGCTGCAATGGGCCCTCCCGGGTGCAGAGGAGGGAGCAGAGTCTGGGTGGAAGAAAACTGCCTCCACAGTGCCCCACCAGCAAAACAGCTCATCCCAGGCTGTAAATGTAGGAGATCAGCTCCTGCAGGCCTTGGGAAACAAATGCAATAGCAGTAGCTTTCTTTGCATGGTGCAGCTAGCACAGCTGGTCTGTCCCACTTGCACAACACATTTGGATGAAACACGCCAGCCCTCGGACACGGGTGGTTATTCATTTTCACACAATAAGGCATTCAATTATGTGACTGCTACAAAATGCCACCTTCTCTCTGACGCTGGGAAGAGCAACAAAGGACAGGCAATAGATCATCCTTACATTTGCCGATTGACTGCTGTGTTGTACACTTCTGGCTTACAACTCTGAAGCAGTGAAATTCATTATATTTGAATAGGAGATCAATATGTAATTTAATTAAGATAGATGGTTTCAGGTTCTCTTTGCTGGCGTTGCCTCCGCCAGGAGCTGCTAGGAGTAATTTCTGCACATTCACAAGAGCTTTGACATCTCAACATGATGATGACTAAGAAAGTTGAAAATAAGTTACTTCTCAGGCTTTCTTTTGTTCTCCTGGTTTCTGTTACACACAACCCCCCAGAGCACCAGGTTTTGCTTGCACGTGTGGTAAAGAGTTCAGCTTTAGTGCTGCACTGATAAGGAAATTTTGTGTTCTCCCATCTCTACAGTCCCCTGATCACACCCGAGCCAAGAGATGTGCCCAAATCTTCTGCTGCAGTGAAGATCCTCTCTGTGCAGAGTCGATGACAAACTGACTCCAAGGACAGGAGCATGTTTTGCCTTCATTCTCTGTAAAATCATGGTGGCCAGAGTGCTGCCAGATAGAGAAACCTGCATTTAAGGAGTGAAAGCAAGAAACCCTACTTTTCCCTAACTCAGCACCTGCTCTACACACAGTGATGCCACTGACTGCACCAGTTGCTCCTGGTCTCCTGCCGTTTAACAGGCGGGCAAATTTGCTCCATCCACGTGATGCACAGTGAAACACATCCACTAAAGTAGCTCACCTACACAGCAGCAATTACCTGATGGCCAAAACCAGGTTGCTAGACATAGCCAACGGTACACGCCTTGGCCACAGTCAACGGCTTCGGGGAGCACAGCAGCCCCCGCTCCACATCCATGCAGAGCCTCACACCACGTGGCCTGGTGCCAGCCTGGTGCCCACTGACACGGCACAACCAATGGGAGTAGAAAGACTCATGAAACTGCTGGGCTGCAACTGGGGCAGGACTGGGACAAGCCCGCTATCCTTACGAACCACCACTAGGAGTGATCCTTAGGGCATTTGGATGATGAATGGGGCTCACTACTGCTGTTATCCGACAAAAGCATCCTTGGGCCTCAGGCAGGGAGGAGCCGCCCACCAGGGTTCGTACCAGGCACACCTCACACGCCTTCACCTTCTCCTCTGGGAAGTGCCAATGAGCAAATTTTTAGACATTATCTGCAAATGTCAGGTTTGCAGATAATGAGGATAATGCTAGAAAAAGGAAATGGATTTGAATTTGTTCATCAGAGCAGTATTTGCAGAGTTAGTGAAAAACAGTACTTGCTGAACAAGCATGTCAGCAACCAGAGAAAGGGAAGGGCGCCAAAGGGGATAACCAGCTATGAGGACTTCAAAGGATCAACACCCCTTCCCTCCCCATCAAAGAAACTACATGAGCCCTTTCAAATTTTACTATTTAATGTTCCTGTGTCTCACTCGCAGCAGGGCTACAAGCCATTAACACCGGCAGATGGCTTGTAGACAAGGAAAGGAAATGAGCTTCATGGCACTCATCACCAGTACCAGGGGATGGGGATGATGCCAATTGCCATCAAAGCCCGAACCCTGCATGAAAGCGCCTGGAGGGGAGCTTGGCTTTATGCTACTATCTTCGCCCACCTGCTGGTTTCGGCAGGAAAGGCTGCTGGAGCACCGGCCAGCCCAGCTGCACAACTGCGGCAGTTCACATGGCATCCCCCCAAAGACTTGTCCAAAAAGCCAGGAGAGGGGACCCCAGCACCAGCAAAGGTTGTGCTCAATGCAGGGCAGGTCGCAGGCCCAAACTGCCCTCAGACAGGTTATCGTGCTCCAAAACTCCTCGGAAACGTCCATCACCTGCACCTATGCTAGCAGAGCAAACCGGGCACAGCCTCTGGCACTGGCACATGCGTGTCCAGGCCACGTGATGTTGGCTCTCTCCCAGTCAGAGTTTAGCCCCACCGAGCAGTGCCCTCCTGGGAGAGGATGGGCCAGCTCTGCTGCAACATCTTTGCTACCCTCAGGACAGCCCAGACCCTTAGGTCGCCAGCTCTGGCCTCCAGCCTCTCAGGCTGCAACTGCATGCAGCTGCTCATCGACATTTTCACCAGCCCTCAATTTCCCTCGGGACAAGGAGGCCAGCAGATGCCACGCATCCACCTTTGCAAGCAAGCCCAGGACACCAGCAGAGAAGCAAAGAGCAACCACCCAGCAGTGCACTAGCCTTTCTTACAGACCTCGTTAGAATAAGAACAACAAGGAAGAGATATTTTGAACAAGGCGAAAACTCTTGTTCACGTAAAACAACTTTAAGCAGCTTGGCATCTTATCTGATTTCTCTTGATAGGGAAAATGGAAAAAGAAACGTCATAAAAAGTATATTCTTCTGTATGTGCTGGAACAAATTCTTGAATGGTTTTATTCTTTCTCAATGCACAGAATAAACCAGTGTCTGATCGTCTACCTAAGTCAGTTCTCACTGTGTTACTGGGATTCCTTAAAAATCGGTAAAACTAAACTTTGCAATTCTAACAGTGAAGATGTTCATAAGCTTCTGAGGTTTTCCTTTCCTGTAAGAAAATTACACTTTTATCCACAGATACACTCTATACTGAGGAGGGAAATATCAAACCACTGAGAACTACTAAGAGCACAACAGCATTAGCATGGACCCATGGGTCAAGTCAACAGCCAGTATAATCTCAGGAAAAAAAATCATTTACTTCATGCAGCTACTCCAGTTCACACCAGATGAGTATATACCTTACAACAGATTACTGAGAGCTAATCCTGTGTCCTTCTACAGCAAAAAGATAAATAGCACTGCGGTTTTCTCATAACCAATGTTGCACCATAGCATAGTGTACTTAAAATGCAGTCTTTGCAAGAAAAAGTGAAGTTTCTGAAAATTTCCATACTGCAAATTAATTTCCTTCCTGAAAAGAAAAAAAAATCAAAACTAGTCAAAATGAGAAAAAAAGCCATTAAAATGCTACTCTAAGTGAAAAAGTACAACAGAAAACCAGAAATAACACTCAAATCTGCTACAAGCAATTTAGTTCTGCTCTATCTGCTGCTTTACTGAACTGAAAGAGGGCTTCACCATGACAAAACATGCAGATGAGACGTCTGGTGGCTTCTCCCAGCAGTGGGAATCCAGGGGCCACTGCAGGAGCTGCAGAGAACCATCCGCTCACTGCCTTCAGCATCAACTGCAGGTTAGACACTTCCCCCTCAAAAAACTTGATATCTTGAAAAAGCTAACCAACCATGCAAGTGCTTTATAATCTTCAGGGTCCATAGCCTATGTGGCGAATGTTACTTGTTTTCTGTGGACTTGGGGCCAGCACCCAAGTTCTGTGATCACAGCTACACTTTTAATCCTTTGGAGGATACTTACAGAAACCACAGCTCCCCCCACAGGGGAYGAGGTATATTCAGTCTCAAGCGACTGTTTAAATTAAAGGAAATCAGTCAAATGAAATGTTAGTGGCCACAGGACCACAGAAAGATCATCTGCGCAGTTACCTGGTGCCGGATGCTGTTAGCACATGTGGCCCCCAAGCCCGTGAGGAGAAAGGAGAACCCGTGCTATGGACCTGGGCTCCTTTGAGGGAGCCTGGGGAGAGGTGGAGAGCTGCCTGTTAGGGAAATGGTAATGACAGGAGGCACAAGCCTCCCTGGAGCTCCCGCTTGTGAAGAGATGCACCTTGGCTGCAGCACCCAGAGAGCCTGGAGGGCCGTCCCCTGCAAGGCCAGGGCCCTGCCCCAGCTCGGGGCAGCACAAGCTGCCCTTCGCCCCCAGTCTGAGGGCGTTTTTACTTGCGACAATTAGTTTGGTTTTGCAGCACCCAGGATATCGTTACAGGAACTAACATAAAATGAAGAAATTGCTCTGGCATCTCTCATGCCCACTGCATGAAGGCTGGGAGGAAGGTGGACCTAGGTGCTGTGGTTCCCACCTGGAGATCGAGAAACAGGAGACCTAGCACAATCCCCCTCCCAAACCATCTCACACCCTGACCTACCTGTTCAACACCTATGCCGATGRGAGACCAGTACTCCTCATGGTAACACCACAGCACCACTAGCTGCTCCTGCACTCCCTACCCCGCTGGCCACTCTAAGGTTGGGACTTCTGTGAAAATTGCTGTACTGTCAGCATGTTTACACACAGCTGACAGGTTGGGAAGTCCTTGTTTCAGTTTCAGTGTGGACCTACATCCATAGAAAGAGGGTACATCTCACACAGCTTGTGTGCACTCCTTGTGTTTCTACATGTAGATCTCCAGCCATTTTCACTTTAAAACACATTGGGTTTTTTTGCAGCATACAGGAACAAAGTAGGCAGGCTTTTTTTTTTTAATGTCATGTATTTTTATTAATTTTTGAGTGAATTTTTAGACTGCACCAGTGTCCCTGAAGAGAATGATAAATGCCATAGCAAAATGAAAATACAAGAGATGATCTACTGCAAGCAGAAAGAGAGCACAAGCTTGAAAAATCTATTGCTACCCAAGATGAGAAGAGCAAATCAGCAGACAAGTGGCACTCTCTTGCTCTGCCTCCCTAGCTCATGGTGGAAAAATGAGCCGAAACAGCCAGAGCACTATTGTTTTGGTTTTTAACTTTTTTTTTTTAATTACATCAGAGCATAAGGAAACTACTTGCCACTAGGTTGGGACACCTTAAAACCAAGGAGGGGAAATTTAAGTCAGTGAAGACCTATGCAGAAAGACATTTGGAAAAGTGACTGAAAATATCAAGGGAATATTGCTTCCAAGGGATATTTGTAAAGATTATTTAAAATCTGTAAGACTTGTATTATGGTAACAAACTTTGTTATTTCTTGGAACCAAGTTCTGTGACCCCAACTACATTTCTGATCCTTTGGAGGATACTGGTTGTTGAAAGCTCRGACACACACCCCCACTGCCCAGGGACTGAGCTACAGCACGAGGCCAAGTTTGCTGCACCCGTTGTAGCTCCCTGGGTGCTTCTGCATAGTTGTCACCCTGGGAACAACAGGCACCCAAGCAACTCTGGATAGAGTCAGGTCGGTGCAGCTAGGTTACTAGTTCGGACTCTCCGTTGGTGCTGCTGGAGGTGTTGAAGCAGCCGATAAAGATCGATATCCATAGATGGTGTTCCAAAGCAATACATACGGAAACACATACTCCTGGCAGCATCTGAGTATTGAGAATGGTTAATGTTGATAGTCATCAGTACCTACCAAGAACAAAATTGGCCCAGAGCGAAAGCTATAGATGCCTCTCAAGACCGAGAGGTATCGATGCCTATCAATAGTGGTCGATGCCAACCGATAGCAAAATCTGCCTGAGACCAAAAGCAACAGATGCATATCATGATTGAGAGAAGTACACCACCAACACTCCCAGTCACTTAGGGAGTGTTTTTCAACCCAGAAGAGAATACATGCCAGAGCTAGTGCAAAGTAATGATGTTCACAAAGCCCATGGCAGTAACTGACCTGCTTCTCAAGGCAAAGACTGAATACTTCAACGCAGGTATGCAAAGCTCTCTTTAATAGATATGGCCGTTAAGAGGCTGGAAAAGTCAAACTCTTCACAAGCCAGCTTCAGTGCACTTGTCAGTAGCCAAGGACTCATCTCTGTTTTGTTCCCTCAATCCTAACCCCAGAACCGGCAGAATGCTTTTACTGGATTTATTAGCTTGATTCCTAAATTCCCCAACCATAACTGGAGCCTGCCTGATCAGCAAGCACCTCACCTGCTTTTGACCGCAAGACAAAAGGTAAACTCAGCATTTTCTCATCATACTTGTACCAGGTGTATTTACACATACGCACGTGTCACTTGAACTCCTGATCACTAGAACATAAGTGGTAAAGCAACCAAGACGGAATGACATTTTCACATGAAAATAATTCCATCAGTGTTCAATCATGTCCACTCTTCTTTCACACCACCTAAAGCAGTTCTCTTCATAAAGAGCATTCTAGATGAACAGTAACTGCACAGACTAAAACCACTGCACATGCAGCAAGTATTCAGTGCCAAGCTTTCTCAAGCATTGGAGTGAATGAGCAAAGAGAAAATTGCAACTTTATTCAAGGCTGACAGTAAGTGGCCTCAATGCTTCTTGACAGCTACATTATTTTGTTCTGAAGCTTTGATAATCTTTGCATTCTTGGCACAGCTCTGTAATAACCAGACCAGCTCCTGGCATTGCTCCTGTCACAGGTACATTTCTGAAAGAAAAGCTAAATTGGAATTGACAAAAATAGCCACTCTTCCGCTCACATGGGATCACACTACCTGTAACCCACTTTGCAAGTAGCATTGACATATGGAGCCTAAACTATGCCAGATTCTCTCATGCCTGTAACTGGCAGCAGCGCTATGCTCTGAAGTGGGGGGGGGGGGGGGGAAGGGGGACACTATGCAGAAGGAGTCTTAAAATTCCATTAACTTGGCCCTTTCTCCCCTTTCTTCCTTGTGAAGGTTGAAGGGCACGGGGTGGGAGAGAAGCTCATTCTTTTGGGCAGAACTCTCTTCTGTGGCACAGAGAAGGAGCTACCTGGAGCAGGTACAATCAGGGTCCTTGTGACTCCTGTGTAACGCACAGAGTACTGCTTTCAACCCTGGGGAGGGGGGAATCTGGTTTCACATAAGCAGCTCTATCAGCTTCCAACTGCAATACAAAAATAAAGGCAGCATTTCCTCAAGATACTGCAGGCATGCTGTACTTGCACATCACAGCCAGTGTGGAGAGAGTGGACACTTACAAAATGTAAAACAAGAGGCACCAAATGTAAACAGAAATCAAGCTCAAAGCAAACAAAAGGAACTGGTCCTTCTTGCAGGAGGTACATCAGTGCAGAACTCCTTTGGCCAAGAGTGCTGTAGATGCTAGAAGTTCACAGAGGGTCAAGGGAAGAACAGACAGGTTCCCGGAAAAGAAAACCACCGAGGATTTCTAAATGGTTATGCCTATTCCTAGGTTATTCCCTGATGGCCATGATTAGACAGGATGCCAGGCTAGAAGCTCCTTTGATCTGACCAAGGATAGTTCAGTTTACATACACAGAGGTTGTAGGTGATTGGAACGGCAGGTACTTACAAGAACTGCTTGTTTCTAGCATCAGTTAAAGCAGCTTGAGCTAATACAAAATGTGTGTTGATATGAATGTCTGCAGTAATTTTAAATTGATTCTCATTCTCTATTTATCATTCTGTATTTTGAAATAGCTTGTGCTTTAAGCAGTTGAATTTGCCAAAACAGCTACATCTTATACAATTATAATGGATTTTTCCATTCAAACACTTTCCAGACACAGCTACCAAATACATATGACTACTTCACTGTTTGTAAATGCAAGTCTTTATTTTTGCTTTTAAAAGTAGATTGCATTCTAAAGACCAAAAAAGTGTTATGGCAGAATCCAAACTAATCTCACATCAAACCAACCTTTATTTTCTTCCATTGAGAAGAATGTTTCTTTTCCAAGTTCTAGTCTAATTACAAGTAAAGATTATCCAATAACAAGTTGAGCAAGACAACTCTTTTACAACTATTGCTGGAATGTTTACATACAAACTATTGCAACAGACTAATCCCTGCTGCAGAGCTATAGCACAGCTTTAACAGCAAGAACTTGTCCCCAGCTCACACCCGCTGATGCAATCTCTGCTTCAGGACACAGCAACAGCTGACATCTTGCACATGACATCTTCAGCATAATTTTGTTCCTATATTCTCAGCGTGATAAATACTTTTCCCACTAATCTTTTAACACTGCCAGTTTTAAATACAGGTAGAGCATTCTAGAGCTACAGTTTAAAGTGCTAAATTTCAGAATATAAACATATATGCTCTGAAGAATATAAACCTATATGTTCTGTATGCTTCCAAAAGCACAACAAGAGAAGTGTATTAGGGAAAAAAGGGGGGGGGGGGAGGAAATAACAGGGTGTCAATATAACAGAGTTACCACCACTCAGACCTGAAGAGCAGGCCTCTAGTATATTTGGGTCAAACATTACCTGTCCAAACATTAAAACAAAAAACAATAATTCTGTCCCCCTGCCCAAGCTCCACACATGTACACACACAAAAATGTTATGACTAATCCCTGAGCTCACATGCTTTTTCCTCATGGAGCACTATATAGCCCTATTAAAACTTCATTGATTTAATGGGTGTAATTGCATCACATAAAAAAGAATCATGGTATAAGGCTGCTGCTTTTCAAGCCTGTGATAGCTGTATGCCATCTGAACTGTTACACTTTCTAGCACACTTTCTGGTAAAACGTGTTTTGTTTATACAGTTAACAATTCTCTCAAAAACRAAAAAGAATTTTATTGAACACTTCTAAAAGGGCACAAATGATCACAACTAAAGTAGGAATCTGGCATAGAATGTGCCATAGAACCACAGAAGTTTGTTTGTTTGTTTTTTGTTTTGTTTTTGTTTTTTTTACACAAAATAATTACAATCCAAGAAAAAAAACGCCTACCTAAATCAGTACAAAATATCATAAAGTATAAAAACTACATGACAAGAAAATGATAGTTCTTGTAACATAAAACACTTCAAGAGCTGCATCCTGTTCTCACATCTTTCACGATGTAACTTTTGTTCGGGAAATTATTTCATTCACAAAACCGTTGTTCTTTGCCAACACTTCGGTCCTCAGCTGCTTCAGCTTGGCTTTGATGTCTTCTTCTGACATATCTGTCAGGGGCAATGCTTTCACTTGACAAAGAAAATCCTGAATTATTTTTTCACCTTCCTGAAATAGAGGGAAGGGAACAGAGGAGAAAAAAAAAMAAAACACACACACAGAAAGGATGTTTAGCTTGTAAGAAGGATTTTCCCAAAGTCTGCAAAAGAAAGAATTATTCTGCACCTGAAACTTTTTGCAGGCAAAAGACCACTACTTCTGCCCTTGCTATCACGTTCTCGCCACCAGAACAATCCAGTTTACTGGCATCGTAAGTTCTTTCCCGTTTGGATCCATAAGCAAAAAACATTTGTTGATCAGCAGAAATAGTTGTTAGTGGAATATTTAACACTGAGAGTTCCTACGCATATTCCACATTTAATTCCTGTGTATAGCCACATTAGGTGAACGTTGCTGGCAATAATAGCACCAGAGTGGCTCTGTTACCCAAACTAGTTACTTTTTGAATGAACTGTAAATCAAAACCAGTGTTTCAATAGGCAAAAGGAAAGAACAAACTGTTACCAAGCAACTGGAGACTGCCCGTCACCAAGGAGAACAGATGATAATTAAGCTTTACACATATGCTTTTACACAAACAGGCAAGGGGGAGCTTCTAAACAATCTGAATTCAACAGTAAGAACAAACATTTCAATGATGAGTGTCCAGAATCTCCGTATTAGAAACAATTTGCCAAGAATACAGAATTCTGTCCAGTCCATTTTGCATTCTAGGACTCCAATACAAAGCCTGCTTAGTTTTACCGTTTTTAGCATTTAGGGCTAACGCAGTGTGCTTTCAGTGCAGAAGTCTCCAAGGGACTTGGAAATATAATAGCACGTTTGTCTCCCTAAAGGTGATGTTAATGAATATAAACAAATTGCCTGGGCAAGACATCTAAAGCTATGCCATTGTATTGCCTGCAGAGTTTATGAAATATTATTTATTTCTGAAATACTGAAGAAAGAAACATCATGCTGCATTTGTCAGAAGTGTTTGCCACTTCAATTTAATTTATACCAAACTAAGAGATGATGTCTCTCATATGCCTGGATCCAACTGATGGGGAAAATGCCATGACACCTAGCAAAGCTGGCAAAGGAATGTAAAGCAACTGCAGTAGCTGGAGAAAAAAAGACATACAACAGAGGGCAAATAAACTCTTAAGTTAAAACAATACTACCTTCCTCTCTCATAACTTTAGATCATCACCATTACTGAGACACTACCATTTTTGATAGGCCACAACAAATGCAGATTGAACATGATTAAAGCAGAAAACAGACACCCTTGCTGGTGGTGTACATGAACGCACTGGGGGAGCGTTTCACTAGGTCACGGTGGGGAGCTGTGCGTATGTCCCTCTGACTGGTGCCTGCAGACTTCAGGGCTGCTTATAGGTCCCTGTGTCCCTCCCTTCCTCAACTCTGGGACAAAGCTACAGCAACAGTATTTTCATCAAAACACATTTAAGAAGTGGTGTGAATTTAGACCACTACTACCAATAACTGATGTCTTCTGCAGTTTTGCATACTACTTATTCACAGCTTTCAGAGCAAAACTCCCCCAAATGCTTGCTTTCCCTCCTCCTGGTACCAAAGGGAAGGGAAAATCAGAGATCTGTTCATCCACAACATGCATCAGATCTACCTACTGAGCCAAGAATGAACACAGTGGACCTCTACAACTGAAAATGAAATAACAACCTCTGCCTAGAGCAAAGCTTTCTTAAACATAGAAACTGCTTTGGATATGGACTAACACATTTCGAGGCTGCCACATACTGGAGCATTACCAAAGTTGCAACTGATCTACAGGAAAAGATTAATGAGTTACAAAGCTGAGAAGTTTCAGGCTGACTGCTAGGACACAGAACTAAGATCTGTAAACAGATTTATGGGCATGCATAAAGGTAAGGAGGACCTTACTATTGGCAAAAATCAATGCAAGCCTAAAGAGAGCAGGTGGATTTCCTAGGAGGCTGCAGTGGATGTCACTGTGAGGATTCTTGATCGAGGAAGATGACGACGACACAGGCTGTTCTGAGAAAGCTTCCCACTGGCTATTGCTTTCCCTCACACTACCTACTAATGAAGCTTCTTTTAAGAGAAAATGAAGAGAGGAGGAAAGAAAGTTCACTCAAAATTTCAAAAAAAAAATCTCATGTGGTTTTATGTGAGTGTGCAGTCTGCAATRCAGACGCATTCAGATCTATGCTGATGTGTGGATTTCCTCAATTTCTGGCTGGAGCCTGTGCAAAGCCAAGAGCTTTTTCCTCCACAGTTGAATAGAGAGAACCAAGCTCAAATTCTCACATGCTGTGTGTTAAACAGGGATAACTGACATCTGCAAATCAGACATTCCTGAGTCCAAATTGCCAGGCCCTTCAATACAATCAGCTGGTGAGACATCTTAGTACTGGAGGGACAGGGAAGCGTGCAAAGGAGAAAGCTGTGCACTCAGCTTTTTTCTGATGTTAACAGATCTGAATAGATGCATATTGAGCTTCAAGAAATTAGTGTTAATGAGCCCTCAAAACAGGGACCAAGAACAGATACAGCCTACCTGCAGAGCCAAGAATAACCTAAACAACAATTAACACAAAAACTACAAACTTAAAAAGTCCCATGAAATATAGTACACACACTAAATAGCCAACAAAAGAGAAGAACACAAAATTCTGGCTTTGGTTCATGGCATATAGAAAAACCTAAGGGACAGCTGGAGACATGGTCCCTTATATGCCTTCAGTTCTTACCAAACTAACTGCTGAATACTATTCCTTAAGAAAAAAAAATAGATTTAACTCTCATGAATGTTTAAGTTTTTAGATGAAATTCTTCCTTATGTCAACTTGAAACGAGTCCAAACCAAAACCCACTATAGCCTTGAATGTGCCTTCAGCTCCTCATGAGCTTCATAACTAAACCGTTTCATTAGGGGAAAATGAGGTTACAGTTTTTATCCTCAAGCTTTAGGGGAATCTGAATCCTAAAAACATTTTGCTTGGGCTATTCCAGTTAAACAAACAAAAAAAACTTTTTGGTTAGCAAACCTCTCTTTCTCTGTAAGGTTTCTTGGCTGGTGGTTCTCCTTCAGATTCCTTGGATTTGCCAATGTTTTGAAACTCCTCCAGCTCCAATGCCTTCTCTCTTGCACTCTCTATTACGTGTTTTGGAAAAGCTGCCAACTCTGCTACATGTATTCCAAAACTCTGGTCACAAACACCTGGGGGGCGGAGAAAGAAAAACAATCTGTAAAGAATTCAAGACACAGTAAGAATACACAAAGATTATATGAACAAACCTGCAATAATTCTCCATTCTGAAGAACTGAGTGCGTAATATGGTTGGGTTCTCCTGATATTTTATGATTTTACCTTTCAGACTACATGTGATAACACAGACTAAAGAATGTGCTCTTTTTAATTAAGCTCTCTTGGAACAGTAATTGTAGAGCTCCAAAAGCACTTCACGAAGAAATGGAAAACTCTTCAGGCAAATGAGAATGAATGAAATTGAATTTATTAAAGTACTTCAGTACCGTCTGTAGAATATAGTCACTCGCAAATTTATATATATATATATACACACACACACACATATATATACATACAGTCCTCTGAATTTACATCAGTACCACACAGCTCCCTAGTCTCCAGTTTTAATTATGTCAAAACCTTTCAACTTTAACTTTGTATTTACTTCAATTAATATACTGTTTATAACATTTCGTTAAGAAAGAAAGTTCTCACAATTGCTCAAAATATGTCAATTATACAGCTACATAAAATCATTTTCACTTCCATATCAGAAGCCCTCTGATACAGTATGTCAACTCCATTCCTTTATACTGCTATCTCTCTGAAAGGCCACCCTCAAATATTACTACACCCTCTTAATTCTGGTCTCCAGCAAGAATGGAAATTGGTTGAATTATACATTTAGAATGATACTTAACTAATCATCTTTTAAATACTGAATAACCATAATATAGGCAAAGGAAACAATTTAGCATTAGATATTTTTCTATTTTATTAACATTGTAATCTCTCTGGTTTCTTAAAGGAAATTATTTTTTAAACAGAAATTAGTTTTCTTGATTTTATGTTAAAACAAAGTTAACTCAGGTCTCTGTTGAGAGAATCTTGAAAAGAGGCCTGGAAAAGAAATATTCTGCCCCCACCCTCTTCCACTGATTTTGTCACACACAAAGCATGAAGAAAGGAATGAGAATACTGTATGAAAGTTGTCATACTATGTGACTTCTGCAACAGGCAAGTTCTCAAAAACACAGAATTTAGAGGTTTATTCTGAATACATTGGTAGCTAAATAGAAAGTTCTTCACACTCATGCAGTTAAGATTTAGTTATACATTTCAAATGGTATGAAATCTTTTTTTTTGTTTCAAAACAGCTGTATTTGAACCACCTCTATTTATATCCTTGCTTTAATAATATATATATCTTCAAAAAGGAAAGATGCACAACACTAAATCCAAAAACTTATATAAAAGACAACCAATTTGAGATCAGGTATTTTAAGGAGAAGCTTTCATAATATTGTATTTCACCTGACAGAGATTTAAGTCAATAGAAACAAACTATGGTGTCTCTATACTCAATAGGACTTCCAAGAAAATGGGTCAGATGAAAAGACATTGTATGTACAAAGAAAAGATGCATATGACTAAAAATAAAGAATAATATGAAGCCTGGCTTTCTAGAGTTTTCAGCAAGGACCAGAATGGGCAGATTGATACAGTTAAAAAAAAAGGAAGGAACTGAAAAGAGAATTCACACAACTATTCGGGAAGTTGGGAAGCATTATTATTAATCTTAAAAGTTGGTATTATAAAAGATCCAGGCATTAGAAGGGAGAAAGTTTAGATTTACTGTACACTATTTTTTTTTTTAATCTAAGTACTCAAAATAAGGCACCTAAATAAGGATAATAATAAAGGCTTGTTTGGAGATACTGACCACCTCCAGGTTCTTACTGCATTGAAAATACTCACAGTTTAAATATATGCTTGTGGCAGTTTGTGGCTATACTCTTCAGTTCCATGCACACCAAGTGCCTGTTTTAAGCCCCGACTTGAGCCAGGCACTCAGAGGGCTTTGAGCCCTTTTCCCCCTTGGTGGAAGGGGCTCAACATGCAATGGAGAAGCTGGGAGCTGCAAACTGCAAGAGCCACAGGCACTGCCTCTCTACTGGAGCAGGCTGGTTACCAGGGCCGCTGACCTGGAGCTCAGAAACAGAGCCTGGATGCTGCCCAGCAAAAGCGCTGGAACAGAAAGGAGAACAGAAGTCATTTTTAAGGAAAAAAATAACTTGTCTTACTCTCAAAGACAGACAAGGACACTACACTGAGAGAACTAAGACTGAGGTGGCTGAAGGTTCCCCGATCAATTCCAAGGCGATTCGAAGTAAAGCCAGCAGAGAGCAGTACATCTGGTCACGCTTTGATTCCCTGTGTTCAGAGCAGTCTCCTAGCTTCACAGAAAAGGATACCAGAAAGATAACCGCAAGACTATAGTCATGGGTGAATATAAAATTAGAAGCAGTTCTAACAGTAGTCAAAGGGCAAGAAACGAAGTCACTTCATGGATTCAAATCCAGAAGAAATGAAGGAGTAAGAAACAGTCAATTAGCAATGTCACAGGAAGAAAATAGCATGGTGCCATTTGAATGAGGCTTAGAACAGCACACAATAAAACACATTTAACAATTATCTAGAGAAGGTTAATAGTAAGGTGATAGCCTGTGAAGATTATAAAAAATTATCCTTAAAAGCACAACAGAAATATGTAATAATTGGACAGCGCATTAGACAAATTTCTGAGTCATACATGTCAGAAGAAAGAAAAGTCCTAAACCAGCTAAAGAAATCAAGAAATATTGGAGAGAGTTCCAAGACAACACATACTGAATATGCAGCAATCATGAAACGCAGAGTTGTTATGATGAACTAGGCAAAGGCAGGCAAATATTTGGTATTGTGTCAAAATGACAGAACAGCTTTTTATCAAGGAATACATTTTGGCAGTTGCACCTATAAGAGTAAATCTTAAATTAACAGGATATAAGCATCAGTTTTCAGGATTTAAGATACAAGACAAGGACCAGCTCCTTAGCCTTAATAAGAATGGATGATACTAAATAATTATCTTAGAAAAGATTTATAGCCTGACTCCTCAAATAGTTATTACTTATTCGAGACAAAATTATTCCACAAGATAAATTGTTGCTCTCATCCAGTATAGCCACAATGTTCTACAACAACTATGTTCCTATCTGAAT
This sequence comes from Apteryx rowi, assembly GCF_003343035.1. NCBI lineage: Eukaryota > Metazoa > Chordata > Aves > Apterygiformes > Apterygidae > Apteryx > Apteryx rowi. The sequence continues at coordinate 693,098 of NW_020450916.1, read as the reverse complement.
GTCATCTAATCCACTCCTTCATTGTGGAACTGAGGAAAAAATAAGAGGAGTTTTAAGTGGAAATACAGTGTAATAGTACTCTGCACACATTTTAAATCAAAATCAGACTACAGGCAGGAGACCTGATTGAAATGCTCTTACAGCAACATCATAATCACTGTAGAGTTTACAGCTAAATTAGAATCCTGTACATTACCAAACCTTTCAAGCCACAGTTATGCAGCCCCACTTCATCTGGCATAAATATAGGCTTCTGCTGAAAGGAGCAAGAACAAATGATTGGGGATAGAGGGAAGCAGGAAGAACCACCTACTAGAGTTTGAAATTTATGCTGGTTTAAAAATTGTGTAATTCTATACCAAAAGGAATCACTGGATCCACAAAAGGATTCCAATAAAATACATCTTCATTTTCTGACACTCACAAAATAGCAGGCTACTTGTTGTTTTATTATGATGCCATTTCCTAAAAACTAAACTTATGATTTTTTTCTAGCTCAAACAATCATGTAAGTAGGTAACATCTTCAGTGATCAAGCCTCCTTACAGTGAAATATCCATTAATTATTAAAAACTGTCAGTACATATAATTTGCACTCATTTCTTTTAAAAGAACAGTTTAAATAAGGGGATAAATCTTTTCTCTATGATTTACCAAAAATAGGCTTCTTCCAGAACAAGAACTAAAGCAAAAACACAGCAGCAGGTAAAGACAGCTGATAGAAGAAAACAGGAAATAATGACATTTGGAATATTCCCGCTCTAAAAAAAGAAAGAAAGTATCCTGCCATACAAATTCTCTATCCATAGAGAAGAGCATGTCCATTGCATTCAGATAAAAATTAAGCTGCAAAACTGCATATGAAATATATTTCATCTTCTTTTCCCTTAAGATTTCCTCCTACCTGTCTCAGGGTGCAATAAAATTTTCCCTGTTCGCAATTTACCAAGTCTTACCTTCCTTGACACGGTAAAGCATCGTCAGTGTGTCATCACTGGTCAGAGCAGTAACATGTAGATTATTAACTGTGGGCACTTGGTCAGCAAGTGCTGTCAGTTCATGGAAATGTGTAGCAAACATACAGAAAGCACAAATTTTGGTAGCAATGTATTCTGAAATAGCCCATGCTAAGCCAAAGCCATCATAGGTAGATGTTCCTCTTCCCAGCTCATCAATGATTATCAGGGAGTTTTCAGATGCAGTCCTAAAAACAGAAAAGCATTTTATAAAGTTTGAGAACAGCATGAACTCTGGATATTCAAGTAATGCAAGTTATGTTGTAGACACATGGCATAAGAGAGATACCAGGCACACACTTGCTGTTTACGTAACAACCTATGAATAAAGCGCATACAAAGCATCAAAGATTATTCCAAGTTAGAGCTTCTTTGGCCCATTTAGGCTTTGACCTCCTGGTAACAGCTCTATATGATCACTGAAATAAACAGAAAGCTACTTCAAGAACTTATGAACCTGCTAAAAAGGACTTGAGATCCTCCATTTTGAGTCATAACCTCTACTCAGCTCTACGTAAGCGAAAAATCTTATGTTGCATCATATTTAGAACATGTCCTTTCCCATCAACCCACATCAATGAAATCAAATAAACACAGGGCTTACCTAAGGATTGAAGCAGTTTCTAACATTTCAGCCATGAAAGTAGACACGCCTTTCAGCTGACTGTCGCCAGCTCCTACCCGAGCCAGGATACAATCCACAATGGTTATTTCTGCAGAGTCGCATGGTACAAAACACCCAATTTGGGCCATAAGAACTATCACCCCGGTCTGTCGGATGTATGTTGACTTCCCCCCCATGTTCGGGCCTAAAGAAGAAAATTTTCAAAGGAATTCAAAACACCATCTTTTAATATTAGAARCCCCTTTTAAAGGAGAACAGGTTCTAAATTAAAACACCATTTAAACTTCTCATTCTTTTGCCAGGAAAGGGTAGCAAACTCGTTTAACAGGTGCAGCAAGTAGCTCTGCTACTACAACGGCTTGCTTGTACATATTACTGAATGCTTTTTCAAAAGAAAGGGGGTATGAGGAGCTTCATTAAGTTTTGTGACTTCTCAAAAGCGTAAGCAGGCATCTAAAAGACATGTTCATACCTAAAACTAATAAGCTTTCATTTAAAAGTCATCGGTATCACTGTTTAAGAATGATAATAACTTGCTTTCATCTCAACAACTACAATTTGTTTGTAAAAATTAAATATCTTAGTTACAGACAGGGTAAACTAGCTGGTGATTTAAATTACAATCTAAAGGGATTCTGAATCAGCAAAAACACAAAGATATTAAGTAAGTAATTTTAACTGAAGTACAAACAAAATAAAAAGTATTTTCCTAAAAGCTGTTCATTAAAACTAATTTTAGGCTTTTGCTAACCAAAAAAAGAAAAACAATTTGTTGTATTATGTGTCTTACCATGCATTTATTCAGATTCTTAGTTTTTGTTTTTGATTATTTTAGAAGTGGTTCATTAATCATTCTCTAATTTAAGATCTTTCCTACTCAGAATGTGTGTCAAGGACATCTGGATGGAAATTAAAATTCAATTAAACATATAAACACTGAAAATATTTTCCTGTGTAGTAAAATTACCTTAATTGCACCAGAGAATAGGGGAAAAAAGGGTACATTCATTAAAACGTGTTTTGCATTTAAAATTCGCTTTAAAGCTAAACAACAAAAAAAAAAGATTAACTCTAATGAACTGACAGTTTAAAATCTTACCTACAAAAGGTGCCTACATGGCTACGAMACAATTGATGCCTAGTGGAATTTTCCAAAGCACCTAAGTAGGTTCAGATTCTGTAACTCCTGAGGCTGCCTGGCTCACTGAGTGACATTCAGTAAGGCAAAAAATACCTATATTAAGGAAGGACTAATTTCTTGTTCCTAGTATCCTAACAAGTAGCTTTTCTCTTCTTCCCAAATTACTATTTTTAAATTAGTGATCACCTTCTCCAAACAGTGTACTATAACTACAGTCATAACAACTAATTCCAGGACTAGTAATTTGATAGGTGGGAAATAGGGGCATTTGTGCATAAGCATATACAACATCCAATATCAAAGGAAACATTTGACAGGAACGTTGTAGCTTTTTTTTTTTAAATGCAATAAATAACAATAGTTTACAAATGTCTTCCCTTTTTTTTCCCAGGACTAAATCTTATCCCACAGACAGACACATGAATAACTTGCTAGCTGCTTGCTCTTTGTTGATTAGAGAAATTGTTTTGACCGAGTTTTTATTTTATTTTATTTTTAAAAGAAAAGGACATCATTATTGGAAATACTTAAGACATTTAGAACCTAAACAACAAGTGAAAAAGGTAACACAACCATTTACCAGTAATAATGTGGAACATCTGCTTGCCCTTCTCAAACATAATGTCATTGGGGATGAAGGCTACATCATCTTGCACTTCGATGCAAGGATGCCTGGAACCTTTCAGCACAATTCTTCCTCGTCCCTTTTCCAGAATGACAGGACGGACATACGGCACTGGTGCTCCGTTTGACACATGAGCAAAACTGACAATTGCATCTAATTGAGCTATCACATCATTCATTGTCTGTATCGGCTCTGCATAACCTGTTTTTGTTTAAGAGAAATACATATTCAACACAGTTAAAGAGTTTTTGTTCTTGCTGAAGAGATAAATTAAAGCTTACACTCAACCCACAAAATTAACTAATTCATCTGCCTTAAAACTCAGTTTTGTTCAAGTCAGCAGTCGTCATCTGTGAGCATCTGTAAGATGTAACTCCAAACTTTCCATGCTTTGACTACAAAAGAGGTTCCACCTCAGACTAGGAAAAAGGAAAAGGYGAGGCCATGTTGATTGTTTCACATTAACACTAGACATAGATAAAGTGCTTATTTTAGTATGAGAAAGCAAATACTTAGAACTGCAAGATGGCTGGAAATCCTATAAATTTCCTTCCCCATAATACAATGCATTTTGATGTGCATGAAACCAAAGGCAACTGAGACAGCACTGCGCAACTATTTAAGTTTGTGTGAATGATGTTATGGAGAGATTGGTAAGATACAGTGCCTGTGAAATCATGCAACAAGACCAGATGGCCCAGGATGTTCAGTACTTTTTTTTTTTTTTTTTTTTTTTTTAACATGAAAGGGACAAGGAACAGGAGTCTATAGAGGCAAAGCATCTAACTGCTGCAAGTGGGATGCATGTGTCAAGAAGTGACTAGTGATCTGCAGAAAGTCCTCACTGTAGAAAGTATGCCTGCTGTTCTGACATCACCTCTTGAATTGGTTAGGTATAGCTCAGCAAAATGATTAAGCCACTTTCATTTAAGAATTACACACATGATTCAGTCTCTTTTCCATTACATTGCCTCCGGGGGTGAGGGAGAAAAATGTTTTTTAAATACATGTATACACTTTTAAGTCTATGAATGCACACCACAGAAGCTTTTAGCAGCAGCAGCAGCCTTATTTTTAACCATAGCAGGTACTTATAGATGACATACTGTAGCTAATCTTGCTATGTAATAACCAGTTAGCTTTCCACATAAATATACAAACCTTAGTATGTCACACACAAAAAATACCACCTGAAAATTACCAAGAWAGGAAAATGAAAGATCCAGTCAGCTACTGATTTTGCAGCATACTTAGCATCAAGCAAATTCCTTACCATGTCAGCAGTTCATAAAGCTCATTAAGATTTCCACTGTAATTTAATACATTCAAATATATTAATTCTTCAGATTAAAAAGTGTTTTTGTATCTTTAATACGTTTGTCTTTAGCTTAATAGCATCACTGCGTACTTGTAGCAACACGAGGACAAGGTCTGACCATAGAAGACAGCAACACATTTCAAGCTTTCAACAACTGTTTAAATGCCATCAATCACTTTTACACTAATTCTCTGGGGAAGGTTATGGTCCTTCTCTATAGAAGGAACTAGAAAAAAACTGCAAGTCCTCCTAGCATTCCAGACTGCAATATAGAGCAATACTGCCATACTCACCTGAAGCAATGTTAATGATTTCCTTAACAATTGCATCCTGAGCCTCTTCATACTCTTCTCTGTTCTTTATATATTCTTCATTGACGGAGCTCAGTTTGCTGTGAACAAAACCGCAATATTTAGAAGCTGTGATGTTCTCTCAGTCTTCACTGCTACAATGTATAACTTTTGGCCTCCTCACCCATGAGTCAGATCCAGTCATCTGCAACAGTTTTAATAGGAGGGTTCAACCCAATAACCACGAGGCAGCTAATCTAAGAGTCATCCAAGCCAGGATATCAGGCAAGATTAACCCCAAGGTGAATATCACCCACAAGTGCCAAACCAGCAATCCTAGCATCTCTGAATAGAACCAGTCGTAAAATATTACGGTATATTTATTTGTTATGGACATGCTATATGATGCTCTCAACTAAAGCACTTCTCACAATCTTGCAACAAAATGCGGCACATGATAGAGCTGGCAGAGGAAAACTTGCCACTGAGCAACTGAGTAATTAGTCCAGAATCCCATAACAGATTCTCATCAGAGCTGAAGTCTCTTTCATTCAGTAAAAAGCCTCAGTGAACTACTATCACTAAGAATAGGTTCTAATCTTCAAAAAAAGGTAAGCTGAAATCAAGAGGATATTTAAACGAGTATTTAATCTTCTCAAGCTACTCACCTCCCCTTTGAGGGCAGAAGCAGTAGGACTGACTATGAAACATACACAAATAGCGCACCCACACTACAGAAGTCAGCCTTGCGCTTTTATTACTGTCTACAGAATCAACTATATCAACTAAAAACTAAGAGAACTCTGTCTTGTTAGTGATCCATGGGCTTTTTCCTTAGGAAAGTAACAGATGATACTTACATTAGAGGTTCTAAGCACCCTCTCAGTTGTGGAAAAGCCTACCTTCATCATTAGTTAGATTCGTAACATATTTAGAAGAAAACAGAGTTGTTTTAAATTTCAGGGATGTTTTGAAAAAAAAATCCTCTAAATAAATGTTAAAATAAAAGGCAATTAAGGGGTTTTTTTTGTTCATTTAAGTAAATTTGTGTGAAATACTCCAACATACTGGTTTTCTTAAAATATACAAATGTTTGCTCTCCTTTCCAATGCAAAGAATTTATTACTTTCAAAAGTGAGTGGTTAACAGGATTACAGTCACTAATAATAATAGCACTAGCTTGAAATCAGCTTTGCCCTGTATGTAGTGCTCCTCATACAAGTACATCAATCAAGACCTCTCTCAATAAACTCATTTCTCCAATGCTAACTCCAGCAGGAGCTGTTATATCTGAAGTGACAGTAGCACTGTTTCTTTGCCTGAAACAGAGTTTATGATGTATTAAATCCTGCTATTCTCTCTTGTACATTACATGCAGCACACTTCAGCACACATGTGTACATTACATGCAGCACACTTAAAGACTAGTTTTCTTCTGGACCTGCTACTCACAAACAAGGAGGAACTTGTCAGGGGTTTGAAGGTTGGTGGCAACCTTAGCTATAGTGACCATGAGATGGAAAGAGTTTAAAAACCTGAGGGAAGTGAGGAACACAAGCAGCAGAGGATTTCACGACAGCAGAGGATTTTCACTTGATTTCACAACAGCGGATTTCAGCTTGTTCAGCTGGACTGCAGGGCTAGAAAGAGTAGCGGTTCACCACACGAAATCCAGTTGGTTGCTGGTTACTAGTAGCATTTCTTGGGKTATATACTGGGGCCAATACTATTCACACTTTCATTAACAACTTGGGTGATGGGACAGAATACACTCTGAAATGCACAGTGAGCTTGTGAACAAAATCACATTCAGGGAAGCAGTCAATACGCTGGAGGGCAGGGCTGTCATTCAGCAGGATCTCAATAGTCTGGAAAAACAGGCTGACAGAAATTTCAACGAAGTCAAATGCAGAGCTGGCAGGCAACAGCACAGGCTGTTGTCCAAATGGCAGTTTCTCAGAAAAGGAGTTGGGGGTCCTGGTGGACAAGAAGCTAAACACAAGCCATCAGCGAGTCCCTTGCAGCCAATTGCATACTGGCTGTATTAGCAAAAGTGTAGCCAGCAGGACGAGGGAAGTGATCCTTCCCCACTGCTTAGCACTTGTGAGACCACATCTGCAGTACTGTGTCCAGTTTCAGGCTCCCCAGTTTAAGAGGCATTGAAGCTGCAGCAAGTCCAGCAGACAGCCACCACAATGATTTGGGGCTGGACCACAAAGAATACAAGGACAAGCTGAGAGAGCTGGGTTTATTCACCCTGGAGAAGAAAGGCTAAATGAGGATCCAAACGCTGCCTTAGACTACTTAATTAAAGGGAGTTATGGAGAAGACTTAGTCAGATTCCTCCTGGAGGTGCACAGCAAAAGAAGGAGATGCAGAAGACACAAGCTATCACAAAGGAAATTCTGATTAGATCTGCCAGAAGAAAGTTTTCATTCGTTGTGAAATCTTCATCCTTAGAGCGTGGGCAGCTGGACAAAGCCTTGAACTACTTCATCTAACTTTGAAGATGGATCTAATTTCTAGGATGGTTCTGATTTGAGTGAGGGGTTGGATCAGTTGACCTTGAGAGGTTCCTTTCAACCTAAGTTATGCCATGATTCTATGGTGTTTCTGCAAAGGCAACTTCTTACTTTCTTGTTTGCTTTTTGTAAAAAAATGAAGTATAGAAAGCAAGACATCTGATGATTGAGGCAGTCCATGCTCCTTCCAAAAAAAACAAAAAAAAAMCCCAAAACAAAAAAACCCTACAAGAACTCAAAAGGCAGCAAAAAGTGTAGTTTTTTTGCATGGATGACCTGTGACAGAATTGTTCTCTGGACAAGGAGGCACTGAAACAACATCACGGCAATTAGCCTTCAGACTGAAATTTTTTAATAGCCTAAACTATACAGACAGAACAGAAGTCCAATGCATAGGACCAACATTAGTTAGAGCATAGTTTGGAACAGAAAAGGTAACTGCCAACAAAACAGCTGCACATCATATTTGGTGATAAGCATAAATAGCTTTCTTCCTATTGCAGCTTGTGAGACTGTCTGTATAAACAGTCACAGTGAATGCAATTAGGCAGCTAAAACAGAGAAATTAGCCAAAGTCAAAAGAACAAGAATAGCTGAACAGTTGGCAAAATAAATGGGGAATGAATACGTGTGCTTTTAACAGACACAACTGCATGACTGCTCCTCCCTCATGCCAGTCTTGCTCAACATTTCAAAACATGAGTTAATTAAAAAGGCGGTGAAAATTCAGCCACTGAAGACATAGGAAAAATAGCCTATTGGGATATTTACAAAGAAAGGAACAATTGTTTCTCTCACAACAGGCTTGAAAAGCTGATATCAATATCCTTTCATACCTGTTAGTAAACTTCACACCGTTCTTCTGTGTATCAATTATTCTGTATTTTGAATTGTTCCGGAGAACTTTTTCTTCCTTGCAAGTAATTCGAAAATGATGTCCAAATTGTGAGTTTGACTCTAGTTTGATACTTTTGCCAGCTTCCAAACCTTTTAATTGAAAAAACAGAGAAGGAAAAAGAAAGAAGAAAACCATCATCCAAGAGCCTGTAGTCTGTGCTATGTCTGCTCAATAATCCCCCGTTTGTATGCAGTATATCTTAGATATGCTATTCAATATCCTTGCTTTGGGTCTGCACACATATGAGAAATACCCAGACCTAACAGAAGTTTAGTGGTTCATTCTTTACTCTTAATTTGAAATACCCTCAAATTGTGTATTCAAATCAAGTACACCCTCGACATATTACTACATGTCCCCCAGAAACAAGAATCACGTTCAGAGCACATTACAAGAATATTCTATATTGATGCAATAAGCACAGCACATGTAGCCTTGTAATCCTTTTACCAGCACATACTTCTGCACGTGAGATTTCTCATTCCATCCCTATGCAATCTTGTCTTTCCTTCTTTTTCATCCAGGTATCTTGTTTAAACTAAAAAAAACAAGACTGAAAAATATGCAAGCCCTTAAAGGTGTAACCTAAAATAACTATGGTGTTGCCAGTCTTCCTTGCTGTATTTGCATAAAAAATGTAAAAAGTTTAATTTTAATTAAAGTTGCTCTTTGAATGCCCAATTCATTATACAACTGCACACTGATTATACTATGTAAAATCCTTTAAAGGTCTCATTTTGCTTCCAAGAATTACACATTACATTTTGCAAAGAACTTCACACAGAAAACTGGCATGGCCTGAATGGACATGACAAAAATGTTTCGGTGTACATCCTTAAAAGATGTAAAATAAAATTGGATTCAACCAAGAGTTAGATGAGTTACAATTCTAGAAAAGAAATTCCACAGTATCTTTGCAAATGTGCACGATAACCTATGAAATAGTCTGTAATGCCATCCTTAAAAAAAGGCCAAGTTGGAACCCAAAGGTCACTCAGTTTTCAATAGGCTGTACTAACTGGGACAATTAAAGTCACCCAAAAACTAGTTATAAAATAAAACAAACAGCCCTTAACTCCTCTGTAGCAGTTTTCGTTAGTTGATCTCAAAGCATTTTACAAAGAAGGTAAGAATCAGTGGTAGTTCATACCCTACCTAGTTCTTTGGCTGCGCTCTTTAAAAAGGACTGCATGTTTTCTTCCAGTTCATTCATCTTCTCTCTTAATTCTGTCAAGTTAGGATCAAAAGAAGCCTTGACAAGAAATTCATGATTCTCCACCTGCGGGGAGGGAAGAAAAACCCAAACATAATAAATAAAGAATTCCCTCCCTGATCATACACAGTGAAATGAATTTATTTTAACCCTTTAGTTCAATCTGTTTATATATATATATATATATATATATGTATGTATGCATGTATGTATATATGTGTGTGTGTATATATATATATAAAAATAATTTTGCAATGCATTGATATTTGTGATAATTGTATCCTTGGCTGACTGGAGTCTGATTCACTTACAAAACAAAGAAGGCTCAAACCCTTTTTCCTCAGAGAACATACTTTATACAAGCAAAATGTACCAATTTAACCGACTCATTTACTTTGAAATGGCTGCAGTTGTCTGTACATTTTTTTTCATTTGCATAAAAGTAACAGCAGTAGTAAACGGGCAGGAAAAAAACCAAAGTGGGTGGAAATGACATTGTTACATATTTCCACAAAATCTGTATGCCAGCCTAGATTTAGGCAGATAATCAGGACAGATTGTAAGAGGAAAGAGCATTTCAAAACAAGAAGTCTTTAAAACGGAAGCATCTGAGAACAACGTTTCCTGCCCAAAACACATTCAACAGGTTATGGAAGGAGCCTGTATTTTATCACCAAAAATCCTATCCAATTTCAACCCAGTTCTTCTGAGCTGAAAAGCACACATATTTCCCTACAAACTAAACATTTTCAGAGGTGCAGATGAACTAAGTTGTACCTCATCTTTTCCCCTCTCTCTTCCCCATGCTTCCACTCTAGCTATGCATTCCCAATGACATTACAAGCCCCTGTAAAGGTCTTAAGTTTAATTTGCAAGCAGACATTTGTAATCACTAAACAGAAAAGAAACTTGATTTTTAATATACATACTTTTACAGTCAATAAAATATTAGTATTGTTGTCTGTGACATGGAAACTAAACACTGGCTTTCATATTGCTAACATTTCCCCCACTTAAGTTAAAAAACAAACCAAAACAATACTTTCATGAAGCTTCCTCTGGCTGAAAATGATCTGCAAAACTGTACTTACAGCAGCTGCTGCAACTACTTTGCTAAGCACACCTGAGCAAGATACTGGTTTACATACAGTTTTACTTTTACCCACAAGTATATGTTAGCAAGAGAAGAAAAGGGGGGGGGAAGGGGAGAGGGTTTCACGGTTCTTTTATTCTTTCCCCTTACAAAACAAGTATCACACTAGAAAGCACTGAGCAAGAGGTGCTATAACTGCAGGAACCACAATTGCAGGCATCTCTTTCTTATTTACAATAAAAGCTTCAAGTCTGGAATGCACCAAGGCAACTTTAAAAGCATTAGAGTGAAAACTACCAGGTTTTGCAGCAACTTGGAACAAAGATCTGAGGACACAATCTGGAAATGAAAGCCTCAGGACTACTTAAGCACTTTGAATTTGGAATGGGGGCTAAGTAAACTACCATATGAAGAAACTGCATAATATACTGTATATTCAAAGGATTGCTAGTCTCTTCTGGGAATGACTTTCCCCAGACAAGTAATTAGATCTTCCACAGAAGTTGCATGCGCGTGAATTAGATCTTCCACAGAAGTTGCATGCGTAATGGAGACCTGAACCTTTGGTGCCTATTTCCTTTGTGCGAATACCAGCACTGCAAAGTGTTACACTTAGCCTGATATTTTGGTTACATTTTTGTTGTGTGCAAACACGCTGCAGTGGCGTGGTTCTCCAGGTGCCTAACCAGAGATACAAGCTTCAAAGAATAATGAATCATGAGGGGTTTTTTTTGTTGGTTTTTTTTTTTTTTTTTTTTTTTTTTTTTAAAGAGGGCCATCTTAAAATTTGGAGGCATTAAGAAAGGGGTTTTACAAATTTATTCCCTGCAGAAGTGTCCTTGTTGATAGGTCTCCTCCTCCCATCCCTTAATAAAGGGTACTCTTGCAAAAAGAACAGCAAGAAGAATGAACACTTATGACACAACATATGGCAGAAGTGACCATTTCTGGTTTTGTAAGGCAGATCCTGGTTCTGAAACAGAAACTAGAAAGGTTTGACTGCAGTGGCCGTGCACTCCAACCACTATAATGATTGGCTTCATGAGACAGCTAAGGTTGACAGCAGAGTGAAAAGTAGTTTTGTTACATGGCTTCAAAGAGTTTTCTGAAACCTAGAACAAGCTGCAAAAATCCCATGATCTTCGAACAAGGAGGTTACATTCCTAAACATCCACAGAATGCCAGGTCTCAGCACAGCACTTGATCCGGCTGCAAATTCCACTCTTCACTCAAGCTACCCCGACCTCAAACACTGTGTCAGACAGGCTGACCAGAACAGAAGCTGCACCCTGCACCTCCACCCTTCAGACCTCCCCTGCGCAGAGAAATTTTATTTCACTGTAAGCAAAGATCCATGGGTGGCTAGAGCTTATAATGCTCAAAAAACCTATGACACTGCCTCACCTACTGCTCAGGCCAGCAGTCATTGGGATGGAGCTTACAACAAGCATGTGAAAAATATCTCCATTACAGTTACAGTTCCAACAGATCTGTGACAACAACTGAACTCAGATGGCTGAGGCTGCTAGTGTGTGAGAAAATTCCTAAACTGCTCTAAAGCTTCTGGTCTGGAGTATTAAAATAGTATTATTTCAGTTTCTGTTTACCTTCATAGTCTGGACTAAGAACTGTGGCAGTTCAGGAGCCCATCCACAGCACACCAGACACTCCAGTCCCAAGCTAAATGCCTGGTGGCATTTCCAGGTGTAGCTATCAAGACCTTAGGATGTCTAGCAGGCTACATCCCGTTACCTTAGCCTGAAAATCTGAATCTAGAAGCGTGTAAGAACCAGAATTTAAGTTAGCTTCTAACATATTGTATTACCTACCCCAACTATTATAGGGCAGATCCTTTATCATTAAGGTCTTGTTAGATAATCATTAGCAGGTGTTCAAATAGAACTACTTCATCTGATCACATCCTCCAAGAGAAATCCAAATGTGATTAACAGAAAATATTTTAAAATTAATTTAAAAGTTCAGCTGAACTGCTAGAAAAGTAATATGATTATAGCTTAATAAATATATTAAAAATAGTGCTACTAAGTAATAACAACATCAGGCACCCACATTTATATTATACTTAAATTCTTTTCAAGCTGTCCTCCACCTATAGCAGTACCCCAGCTATAATTAGGAATTTTGCTTAAAGCAAAGCTTTGCTTTTCTCTTCCACAACCCTCAGTTGTGGAAGTGTCCAGGTGGATGTGGCCAACAATCTGACACAACAAGTGTTAACAAGGACGTGGAATGGCAAGTACTTGATTTCTTGGTGCTTTACACCTAATAGATCTACCATAAGTTATCTTCCATTAAGACTATACCTCTCCAGAAAAATGGAAGAAAATGAAAAAGAACTAGACTAACTTCCCTCTGATCTCCCCCAAAAAAGGAATAAAAATATCAATCACCAATGTAACATTTCACCAATATACTGACAGATGAAATGCACTGAAGTCTAAATTACAGCTCAGTACTCTTCTAAATCCAAACGTTAAATCTGCTTCAGAGAGTAAGGAAAGCAATAGACACAGGTACCTGAGATTGTTCCGAATACTCTATTACCATCTTCACTCTCTATATAACACAACACTGGCAACAATTATTCATATACAAGGGGTTATACTGAAAGCAAATCTCATTAATTCAATATGGATAAGAGGAAGCTAGACATCCTCTTTTGTTCTAATAAAAATCCACTGCATTTTTTTTTTTTTTTAAGATTATCAAGTTTTTCTTCTGAGTTGCTCTCAAATGAATGCTCAGAAGTATAAAATACTTAATGTGGGAAGTACCAGACTATCATCCCAGCATTGGCAACACTTTGATAACCGTGTATGTTTACTTGCATGAAGTAAGACCCAAGTGAATCTCACTTCCAAGGGGTTACTCACATGAAACAACATAAACCATTTGAAAACTCTGGGACTATGCTAAACTAGCTAAATGATATGAAAAGCAGGCCCTTCTGTAAAGGTCTATGTTCTTAGTACCTGAACTCCAGATCCTATTTACAAGAATTCCTAACACATTTTGAAGGTAGCCCTGCTTTGAGCAGGAGGCTGAAGTAGATGACTTTCAAAGGTCCCTTCCAAACTAAATCTCATGATTCTATGAAATACAGGAACAGAAGTGACAGTTTATCAACATTTATTACAGCTAGGTAAATGAATAACCACATCCCACACTTTTTGAACTCAGTTGTTTCTTTTTATGCTATAACRGTTATCCTGAAAGGATTATTGGCATAATTAAGTTGCTATGACAACCTATCCTGCAATCACACTTGGAACAGAGCTGGATATTTTATTTGAATTCCCTAAGAAGCTAAGAGGAATTGCAAGTCAAAGGTTCAGGTTTTAATGCTCAAGCAGAAGAACATTTATTTTTCCAATAAAATCCGTGTTGGTTTATCTATAGCCATTTTAATCAATTCCAGTATCTTAAAAAAAAANCACCAAATCCAGCATACCAGATTCTGTGGGACTTAATTAAAAATAATTGACTCAATACTCTGTTTAGAAGGATCAAAACATTTTAAAGTAGAAGTTGAAAAGAAATTTGAAGAGATGGACTATGAAGGGTAAAGGCTTAGAACAGCTGTTAGTTTTAAAGAAAACAGCCCTAGGGCATACAAACTGCATCAACAGATGGTCTGTAACTAGTATAAAGCTATAAATTTCTTCATTAGCATATATCATAAATTACAGCAACATGTCAGTCAAGCAGTCTTTCCTTAAACAAACAGTAAAATGCAACTGATGAAAGCACACAGAGTACAAAGAGATCAAAAGCTGTGCTTTTGCCTTTGGAGCAAAATACGCACATTAAAAATTCTAAAGCCTGTGCAGTTTTGATAAGTTACTGTCTTTGTTCCCCAACTTGCCCTCACCACCACACTTGGCAAATGGGTAGGTACATCTCATAGTTCTACAGCCAGCTGCGAGCGACGTTTATGACAACCCTAAAAAGCTCCCCAGCTTTTTGAAAAGAATGAAACATATCATTAAGGAACATTAAATATAAGTTATTATAAACAACTGGAAGAAATAGTAATTTTATAAAATCACGTAAATTTCAAAATATATTGAACAGATTCTCTAAAAAAATACAGTGGAAAAAATGATGTATAAAATGCTCCAGAAACCTTGGCATTGCTTCACCCAGTTAAGCAACAGGACACAGCCAAAAACATGAATTAAGTGTTTGATGCTAAACAATGATTAATAAGTCATCTATACTCATTCCATCGCCTCTCTGGTACATATTTAAGGAACAGAGATGTTCCTTCCAGCTTTCTTTGGCCAATCTTTCTCTTTAAAAAAAAAAAAAAAAAAAAAGCCAAATTTCCCCTGTAAGCTTAGACTTATCATCAGTATTATTTTATAAGCAAGTCTGGATGCAAAGCTAAGTCAAGTTAAATAGCTTTCTCTCTAGTGGGAAATTTCTTCATGATGGAAAGTAAAGTCAGCCTTTATATCCAGGTCAATCATTTTCCAGAGAGGCAAACTGTTAATTATGAAGACTAAATCCTATGAAATAGAACAAAATCTAGTGAACTTTATAGAAGCAGAGAAATATAGCCAGAGCATATTTGTTAAATATCCTAGATTTGAGACTCATCGCAGTAACATCACTGAACATACAAAGAAACAAGAGGAAAAAGTGGTAAAACAATTTCCCTCTTTCAATACTGATTTGTTTTTTAAAAACAAAACAAAAAAAATTCATGACCATAGCATCCCTGTATCCCAAACATTTTGTCACTGGACTAGATAATTAAGTCAGTGGGTGAACATCCTCTTGACATTCAATTGCTATAATAATCTCTGTCCTCATTTACTCTATCGCTAAACTAAAACTGCTTAATGTAGATGATCAATTAACTTTGTGAATGTGGAGCAGATTGTAAAGTTCAATAAGAAATTTCAATTGCTAAATAAACCCCCTCCCACATGCCATCTTGTACCTTATCCATGTCTAATGTTGTTTCTATCATCTCCAGAAACTTTGAGAAGTCAGAGTGGATATCATTAAGCGGTGTTATAAACACTGCCAACAACAACATCTGGTGATCTCCTGTTAAGAAAAAACAAACAAGAAGAATTATCATTCACAAAAAAACCACAACTTTCCCAATAGTTAACCAGAATTCACCTATCCAAGATAAACAGCACAACCATACAGATGATTAATTTCCATTAAGACTGTTCACAATTATTTCATGGCACACTTATGCATACTTTTTTTTTTTTTAAATGGCATTATCCGTTTTAGATTCTATTCTGTCATCTTCAATCTTATCTAGTGGTATTAACTCCCTAATATGAATAAAACTACAGGCAAACAACACGTAAAAAGCAAACTTGCTGTCTGACCATTACCTCTTCTTGCCCCACAGAAAGCTGAAATGGCTTTGTTAAAACTGTATTCTACAGCAACTCATTTTAAAGGTATGAAGGGGAAAAAAAGATTAGAATTACCATCATAGACACCTGAGAGTTTTTAATTTGTCTTAAATCTAAATTTCCAGAAATTGGGAACACTTGTTAAGTTCACGTTTGGACAAAAACAGGAATTGATTTTTTCAGTCTTTCCCTCTCCTGCTTAAAAAAGATCACCTACTCCAACCAGATCTTTATAGTCGCTGTTCTTTACACTAAACAGGAAGTCACAAAAATTAGTCTTTTTAAAAATATATTTTGTCAGTACAGATTCTGTGTATTAAGCATAACTGCATAGCACACACACATCGGTCAGAAGGCCACACAACAGTCTACGAGCACTGACTGTAAAATGCAGATCACAGTTCACTTAATGCACTCATATATTGCCAATTTTGTGAAAGAAATATTTTCATCAAGCCTACAAATAAGCACCTATTCAACAGCCAGCTGTGAAAAGTCCATCAATAAATAAATGTTTAAATCTTTGCAGCCACTTCAAATTATAATTTAATCACAGCAAGATTAGCATTATCGACTAAATATTTATGAAACACCTCAAAGAAAATCTAAGGCTGTAAGCCTGTAGTCACTGGATTACGTACAGAATTGTGAGATTTGCCTCTGATATTCACAGATAAGCCTTTGCAAATTAATGGATAAAGGCAGAATTAAGCTCCGACTACTCCAGAGCTTCCCAATTTCTTACCAGACTAGGTAGAAAAAGATCCTAATCTTTCCTAAGAAAATGCTCGTCAGTAATTTATAAAAGATGTATGATCAGGACATGATTCTCTAAGGGCATCCCTTCTCTCTCTGTCTTGCAGCTCTGCAACTCAAATGGAATTTGTGTTTCCTTCTCCTCCTGTGTCCTTTTACTTTTTTCTCAGCTTTTGAGGTTAAAGCTCTTAACTGATTAGCATCTATTAATACAGGAAAAAAAAAGCTTCRTGTTATTGAGAGACTACTGAACTTGCAAAAACTTAAAAACTGAGTCTTTAAAAATATTTAATCTAACTGAAGAACAGAGTAATACAAGAACAAGATAGCATCAGTAACGGGCCATTTGCTACGTAGACTTCAGTTATTCATTTGAGTCCATCCACAGCTGCTTCTATCGCCTCTATGTGGTGATTAATGTTTTTATTACAAGGAAATAGTAAAAGGAACTGTGATGCTAGAGTTTAAACAACAGTAAACACTCACAACTAAGAGAGATCTGAAATAAAGTAGGCTTTTTTTTGATTATTATTCCAGATCTCACTTGCTCGCTCTAATACCACTACCCCTCCACACTGCTCCAAAGAAGACAGATCTGAACCAACCTAGAAACCAAAGGAGGCAGTAAAGAAGGAAGCAGAGACTGCAAGAGCAGGAAAGTTTCATATTCATTCTTCAGAGTGGATCTAACAGTTACTAGGGCTGACAGACTGTATGGCACCCACAATATAACGATCCCAAGTATACTTGAATTACAAGTGATTGTTCTTGAACTTAAAGTAGCAATAACAGTTTCCTCCTTGAAAGGAATAAGCAGGGAAGTTTCACGATACCGCTTTGTTATTGGAGTTAGAAGAGCACATCTTCAGACACTGCAGGATGATGTTGAATTCAAAAATTAGAAAATACTGGTTTATTTACATATATTTATGACAGAATTCAAACTGAAACATTGCCAAATTAATTTGAACTTTCAATCCAAACTGAGTATCCAAGACTTGGAGGAATTAAAAGATTTGATTCAGTAATACTGAGGATTTATGAAAGTTCTACTGGTATGCTTTCCCCCAAAGCAAAATACTTTACATTAAAAGAATCTGAGCAAGAAACATTATTGAAAAATTCTAAATTAAACTCCCACTTGTCTTGCTCCTGCATTCATGAAGTCATATAAAAGACACGTTATTAAAAAAAGAAAAAAAAGGCAAAAATATCTCCAATTTTGCACCTATTTGACAGCAGGAGTATGTGAGCTGCACATAGAGACCTATATACCTCCAAAAGCACAGAGGTGCATTTAGTGATTACAAAACCTATCTGCTTCTGGGCACAGTTTTTAATTTAAACCATAATTTCCTTACTGAAGCACAGCTAAGTGTCTATTATATGCATTGAAGACTTTTACATAAATTTAATTTAAAATGTTTTACAGAAACCAAAAATCAAGCACTAACACTTTAAACTCAAACATTTATCCAGTCAGCAAGCTAGTGAATAGAGGTATGAAAAATCAACGCTATTATATTACAGAGATGCACTTAAACTTGACACTGATGGTACACAAGGTCTTAGAAAAAATGGTGAGGAAAGAACATGGAGCAAAATGGAAGTTGGGTTAAGTATAGTACAAGTTTACCAGAGGTAGATCATGCCCAAATAGTGCAAAGTCTGTCTCTGAGATAAGACAAAGCAAATCCTGTAGATCTAAGCTGGACTTTTCTAAAGCATTCAACATGGTGTCACGTGGGATGTTAAGATGGAAAACTCACGGTTAAGATGGAAGACTCACGGTCAATATAATGATCAGAAGGCAGATAAAGAGGACATGGCTGACTTGCAAAAGATTTATGGGTTGAAAGGATATTAGCAGGACAGTTCCTCCAGGGCTCATACAAGCATTAATCTTTTTAAGATGTGTGAATTAATGATGTTGAAACACAAATGAAAGAAGGCTGCTTATGAAATTCACTAATATTTAAATTGTGGAAGGTATCAGTAGAGGAAACACCAGCAAAATAAACCAAAACAGAACTAAATTACCTTGAAAACTGGACTAATAGAAATGAAATAAAATTTAATAGCAAGTAAGGTGATGCATTCATAAACAAAAGAACTGCACTACAAGTAGGAGAATAATCTGCTGAAAATGACAAAGGACGGACAACAGCCAAAGATGATCACCCCAGGACTGACACACCAATGCAACGCAGTCATAGAAGATACAGTACTACAATATGCCAGCAAAAATATTTTCCAAAAGCAGTAAGGAGGTATTCAAGTCACTGGAGACAGTATGGTAGAAATCCTACTGGAACATGGCATACGATTTTTGTATCCTACATATACGCAGGCTTGAAACAAAGAGTGTCAGACTTAGCTGAGAAGGAAGACTCTTCAGTGGCTTCTTAAAGACAAACTTCTTGTAAGTAGCTAGATTTTATGCCCCAGCAATTTGAGCAATGAACAAACGCTCCCTTCTGCCAGCAACAGCAAAACAATTTGATGATTCAGCGTCCTTTCCCATTTCACTTCACTTATTACCCCCTCCTCATCTTTCACCATCCATAAAAACAATTCTCTCAAGAAAGCAATGCTTTATATTGAGGAAACAGCAATCACTGCTACTTGCTTTATGCTGCAGTTGATTCACCTCCAAAAAAACATTAATCAGAAAATAAAGTTCTGAAACTCACAGATGCTTAGAGTTGCCAGAAARTTTCTGACTTTTCATCTCCTGATAAGTTAAAAGATTTTGTATAGTCTCAAACAGGAAAATCATCAGATGCAGTCTGAATCAGTCACATTTGAAACTACCAGGCCATTCTTGTATTTTAAACTTGTACTTTATACAAGTACAAAGAAAAATAAAAATATCACACTTCGCCTATTTTAAATTATTATTTTAGACGCACTGCTGATAAATGCCCTACTAAGGCTAACTGATTTATGTGTAAAACAGCAAGAACCTTTTGCAATCCATTAATTTACACATAAAGCAAACTTAGCAGTTTGCCTCACAGCTTGGTCCTCAAAACATCTAAAAATGGATTGCTTTCATAGCCAAGTATAATGACAGACAAACTCTGTTGATTCAAATGACAAGTTACAGAAAAAGGAGACATCAAGAGAGTATGCTGCACTAAAATCTGTGGAAGACAGACATCCCAGAGCTCCAGGCCAGGGGAAAAACAAGCAAGGTCTGCTTGGAAGTGTCAAAGTGACAGGGCTGAGGCTGCTAAACCATGGCACAGGGCTTGTAAAAAAAAAAGTATTTCTGCCAGTTCCCTACCAGTTTTAGATTCTGGCTGCTCTTGAAAATAACACAGCCAGTATCCAAGAATTCATTTCTTTTTAGATGAATATTTTAGAAGATAAATTTCATTACTTCAAGCCATAAAACTATAGTACTGAAAAGTATAGGTTATCTTGGGTAATAACACCGTCTGCTCAAACACACTAAAGAGATTTTTGTATCTGCGCCATTTCAAAAATTCCTCCTCTTTAAGGTTTTGGTGCTTGCTTTATTAAAAGAGATTTTAAAGCAAATTAATGTACTTCTACAAAAACATGCTTTCTGTCAGCCTAGGACAGGCATGAAAAGGACTACTATTACTACATTGAATCACCTCCCTATCACACTGGCACTATACCTTATTTTACTTGTTCTTGGTAACACATAGAAAGGAAAAAGAAATAGCAATCTTTCCATTTTCTACACTTGCTTGTCATAACATTGAGCTTTCTACCAGTAAAGATCAGAAAAAAAACTCATTTCCAAAGGAAATAAATAAATAAAAGTAGTTCAAATTATACCACTAAAATTTAGAAGGAAAAAAATCAGTTTAATTACAACTCAAAGTGTGTATGAAAACAACTATCTTCAAAAGGAATGCGACAATGTTGTATGGAGGGTTTTCATAATATACACACACACAATTGGTCAAGATTTCTTAGAAACAAGCCAACCTCAAAGACTACAGATTCATCACCTGACAGCTCAAGTGTTTTAGCTACACACTAATTGGAACACTTCTTGGGGTAAAGATTTTGTTATGTTTATGTTTAAGTATCTGACTGGTATTTCACAATTTCATCACATTTCAAATTCAAATATCTTTATGCCTTATTTCTGCTACAAAAATACACAGAACAAAAGTAATCTTTGGAAATCTACACACTATTTCTTGGCATTCTCAATGTATTATAAAACACTGAAAAATAGACAAGGGATGACATTACCTTCATGTTTTTCTAGTGCTTGTACAACATTAGGCAGTTGATTAATAGCCTGATACATTCGGTAACAGTCCTGTAAGGTTGCTGCTTGTCTCTGAAATTTCTTTGCTAGCCGGTTGAGATCTGGGAAGCGACGTAAAAGATCTTCTTGAAGGCACTGACGTAGTTCTGGATCTACCACAAAGGCTTCAACCAAATTCAATCTAAATGAAAAGTTCAGAACATGAATTAGCATGACATGGTCTGCAAGGCTTTTGTTTCAGTAATTAAAATGCAAACATCTATCTGGAAGTTTCTACCTATCCTTTCTCTATGGATGTATCCATTGCCCAACTCTCCTGATAAAACAACAAATGAAACTAAAACAATGCATGAGCTGAGAAAGCAAGGATTTTTAAACTACATTATGCTTTTGTAACATATACAATTGGGATATCTAATTAACAGCTTTGGAGTGAGTGTTTCAAACTCAAATACCAACATCTGTTCAGTAGGTATGTCGAAGCCCAGAATCTTCTTTGAGATTAATTCCTTCCTTGCAACCATAGAAAGTCATCCAGTAATCTATGAAAGAACAGACACTAAGGAGGGGAGGGGGGGAAGGGGCAGCAACACTGCCAAAAGTCCTTGGCAAAGTTCAGCCACCTGTGCTCAATGCCAACTGTGATACAGCGCAGCTGTGCAACCCTCGATCACAGAATGGGAAACCTTGAGGTTAGAAGGGACCTCCGAATATCGCCTAGTCCAAAGCCTTGCTCAAAGCAGGGTCAGCTAGAGCAGGTTGCTCAGGGCTGTGTCCTGTTGTGTGTAGAGCATCTCCAAGGATGGAGACTCCACAACCTCTCTGGGCAATCTGCTCCTCTGTTTGACCACTCTCACAATAAAAAATACTCTTCTTATGTTTAAACAGAATTTCCCATGTTTTAGTTTGTACCTGCTGCCTCTTGTACTTTGACCGCACACCACTGAGAAGAGTCTGGCACAGTCTTGTTTACTCCTTCCCACCAGGCATTTGCACACATTGATAAGATCCCCCCGAGCCTTTTCTTCTCCAGGCTGAACAGTCCCAGCTCTCTCAGCCTTTCCTCATATGACAGATTGCACTAGTCCCTTAATCATCTTAGTAGTACTTTGCTGGATCCACTCCAGTATGTCCATATCTCTCTTGTACTAGCGAGCCCAGACCTGGACACAGCACTCCAGACATTGTCTCACCAGCGTGGAGTAGAGGGGAAGGATCACCTCCCTTGACCTGCTGGCAGCGCTATTCCTCATGCAACCAGTATGCAGTTGACCTTCTTTGCCACATGGGCACACTGCTGGCTTATTGTCAATTTGGTGTCCACCAGGACCCCTAGGTCCATCTCTGCACAACTGTCTTCCAGGTGGTCATCCCCAGCCTGTACTGGTGCATGGGGTTACTTCTCTCCTGGTGTGGACTCTGCATTTCCCTTTGTTGAACTTCATGAGGTTTCTGTTGGCCCATTTCTCCAGCCTGTCAAGGTCCCTCTGAATGGCAGCACAGCTATCTGGTGCACCAGCCACTCTTCCCAGTTCTGTATCACCCACAAACTTGCTGAAGGTGCACTCTGTCCCATCATCCAGGTCATTAATGAAGAAGTTAAACAGTACTGGACCCAGTGTTGACCCCTGGGGGACACCAGTAGTGACTTAATCTCAAGCTAGACTTTGTGCTGCTGTCTCACAACCCTTTGAGCCCAGCAGTTCAGGCAGCTCTCAGTCCGCCACACTATCTAGTAATCTAATCCATACTTCATCAGTTTGTCAATGAGAATGCTGACTGGCAGAAAATTATATCCATTTCAATAACATGCTCCTGAAGTACGCATTTGCAAACTGCATTGGAAATTCTGAAAGTGATAATTTCTACGTTGCACGATGCAGCGTGCTGCAGAGAGAGCTAGCTGATAGAAATAGAATACAGGAGTTAACACGGCCCACTGCCTTAGCTAACTAGTAGAGACAGTCACTCAAGAAACTAAAGCTATGTCTAAAGTACACAAGAGAGGCACTCCTGGACAGGTAGAAGTATGTTTCTGTATATACAAATTTCAACAGGGATGTCTTTCAGTTGCAGAAAGTGTTCTGCTCATGCTGTTACAATGAACTTGCAGTATTACACTGAACAAAATCAGTCAAAAAGATGAGAATCCTACCTCTACATTTATCCATTCAACTATTACCTTATTAAATAAAAAGATCGACACTGTTGACCCATAATGGTGTTTTGTTTCCAAAAACTTTCCAAAAAATCTTCCCTAAAAGATACATTAAAACGTCAGCATGCAGACAGAACTTGTGAGAATTAAACAGGAATATACTTAAGATTCCTACTGCAAAAATACAGAGCAAGATTTTTAATAGTAATGTTTTTATTATGGTGTTATCATAATAGAGAAGTAAACTTCAGTTCTGAACCCTCTTGGTGTTTCTGAGCACATTTTCTAGCTTTCAGGCTTCTATCAATTGGCTTGGAAAAAGAATTACATGATTCTTTCCATCAAAGCAAATACATTGCCATGTTTATTAAAAATCCCTGTAATTTACCTTGTAGACCTGACTTAAGACTCAGCCCATGAACCCTCTTCTCTCAGAAGCAGCAATGGTAGCAATCAGTGACCTAAAAGACTTTGTAAAGACCAGATGTTGCTTTATAAAAAAAACAAAAAACAAAAAAACACAAAAGATACTTGATGCAACTGCTTAGCATCCTAAACGTAAGCCAACTAAATGCCTACCTCAGGGGATTCCAGAAGGAATAAATCTCATCTGCAAAGCTTTTCCTCAAAGTATCTTCAGCCCCTGTCAGAGCTTACTGAAACTAGGGACAACCTCCAGCAACTTGTTCCTCTTCAGAGGAACCAAGTCACTTAACCATTTTTAATCTGGTAATCTGGAAACACTTGCTTTGGCAAAAAACAAGACAGGATTCACTGAAAGCTTGTCCGTAATGCATACCCACATGTTCTTATCACTACCCTGTTTATTCTTTAACATGGTTACTGCAAATGCAAAACTATTTTATTATTCTAAAGTTATTCAAAATGTTACCACACATCACTCCAGATAGAGATGTCAGTAGTCACAAATACCTTGTGTTTTCTTACCTGCAAAGCTGCACCAAGTTTTAGTTTAGGGAAAAAACAAAAACAAAAAACAAAAACCATCTTTCTTCACTTAAAGAAGCACTAGGAAGAAAGTAAAAAGACATTTGGAGAGTTTACCCAACTGTAAAAAAATTAGTTTTAACCTAGAAAAATTGCTACTTTTGACTGGGGCAGGAAACCAGAGTTTGGTCATTTTATCCAAACTGTTGAAGTTACAGGCAACTCCATGACTTCCACATTAAAATTTCCAGTATAAAAATTATTTTATCTGATTTTTGATGACAAATCTCAGTCATGCAAGAATGTGCAACATTCAAATCCATCCTCTACGTTAGATTATATCTTGGCTTCCGATCACTTATGTTTAAGTCACGAGTATTTCATTTAACAACCCTTCCAAGAGGTCCTTACTCAATCAATATTCCTGGCAGTCATATATACATATTCAGTCACTTGTTGAATCTTATTACGTTTTGTACTTGGAAAAAACTTGCAGCAACAGTTTCTAAAATAACACATTATCTTATTTTTAAAACTCAGCTACATAGAGGCTTGTCCAGATATATATAGATACCTAATGCCTTTTCTGAGTCCATGCAAAGCTCTCTAAGACAGAGACAGATTACATTCTTTTTTCCTATACATACTGTTTTATATTTATTTTCATTAAGAAAACAATCTGTGCCTGTTCTGTCCAATCACTCAACCTGTTTTGGTTTCTATTAAAAGTTTGGCTCTTACTTGTGTCACCTATAAATGTCGATACCTTATTAGCAAACTCCCTATTCTGACCATTAGAGAGCATCTCAAATGCAGTTCTTAGACCCTTGAGTTTACCTTTGCCAAGACTAAAACTGACCTTCTATTTTTTTTTCTCATACCTTTTAGACAATTCTATACAAACAACCCCTTCACTTTCATCCCATGACTCCCGCAGATTGTTAAACAGCCTCCTGGGTAAGAGCTTGTCAAAGGCATTCTGAAAGGCCTAATTTATTCAATTTTTTTTTTTTGTCCACTACAATGACAAGTTCAAAGAGTTCTCAGATCAGCAAGATACAATTTTCCTCTTCCAAAATCATGCTAATTAGACTAACATCTCATGACCCTCCTAGTATTGTTCTTTCTCCTCTTCACATTTGCCAACCAAAAATGTAAGGCTGACAGGTTTATGTTCACTCCACATTTTGCATAACAATTTCCTGTATTGCTAGAATGCCTACAAGGATACTGAACAGAAAGGTCTATATTAAGATAATGCAACTATAAACCATGCCTACTGCTCACAACTAATAATAAACAAAAACTGCCACTTGATTTCAATGTAAGGATCATGACTGAGGAAACAAAACAAAAAAACCCAACATCCAAGTAGTATAACCAAACAGCTGCTGACAATGTTGGATAACTTGTCTCTCCTGCAAAGCAGAAAGAGAAAGGAAAATAAATCAAACTTTGTACCACAGACCTAAGGAATCACAGTCAAGATAACAATTATAACCAGAGAAACTTCATTAGGAAATAAATGAAATCTTAGTTCCAAGACTGTTGCTTAAATTTGCAAATTAAACCACAAAAAATACCAAACAAAATCTCAACTAATGTAACTCAAAACCAACACAACTACTTTTCCTGAACTGGGACGCGATATCCCACAATTTTTCTTCCTGCTATTCAAAATCATGACTATTTCTCCTCTTTGAATTCTGTGCAGTAACAGCAACATTAGGCTTAATGTGCTCTTCTAGAAGAACAGTATATCCAAGTTTTTGTTGGATTTTCTGAATCCAACTGCTAGCGTTTCATGCTTTCCCATGTTGTATTGTTGCTGTGAGGTGTGACTCAATCTACTATTAACACAGAAAAGACTAACAGTTCAGGAGAGAGAGAAAGAGAAAGCAAGAACAAGCGAGAGCGAGCAAAAGAGTGAGAGAGCATGAATGAGAGAGAGAGAAACAAGAGAGCAAGCAAGAGCGCGAGCAAGCGAAGGAGCACAAAGAAGCACAAAGCAGTGAGCATGAGAGCGCGCGCGCGAGAAGAGAGCACACGCGAGGAGAGAGCGYGCGCGAACGAATGAGAACGAGAGAGCACGAGAGAGCACATGAGCGAGCGAGAGTGCGAAAGCGAGCAAGCGAGAGAACATGGACATACGCGAGAGAAAACACGTGCGAGAGAGAGAGAACGCGCAAGAAGGAGCAAGAATGAGCGAGCGCAAGCATGAGAGAGAACAAACGAGCGCGCAAGAGAACGAGCAGGAACGAGCAAGAGAGAACGAGTGAGAGCAACAGAGCATGAGCAGGAGGGAGAGGGAGAGCAAGAGCAAGCGAGCAAAAATGAGAGAGCGAGCAAACAAGAACGAGAACGAGTGGGCGAGAACGAGCGAGCAACCGAGCAAGAACCAGCTGGCGAGAGAATGAGCAAGAACAAGCGAGAGAATGACCAAGCAAGAGAGAGAAAACAAGCAATAAAGAGAAAAAAAAATAAGCGAAAAACATGAGCAAGCGAGAAAAAAAAAACACAAATGAGCAAGAAAAAGCTAGCGAACGAGAGAAAAAGCTAGCGAACGAGAGAAAAAGCTAGCGAACGAGAGAAAAAGCTAGCGAACGAGAGAAAAAGCTAGCGA
>NW_020450916.1:642765-665916 GCF_003343035.1 Apteryx rowi | reverse complement strand
AAAAAGCTAGCGAACGAGAGAAAAAGCTAGCGAACGAGAGAAAAAGCTAGCGAACGAGAGAAAAAGCTAGCGAACGAGAGAAAAAGCTAGCGAACAAACAAGTGAGCGAGGAAAAAATGAGCAAAAAAAACAAGTGAGCAAGAGAAAAAACCATTGAGAGAAAAACAAGCGAGAGAAAAACAAACAAGTGAGCGATAAAACAGCGAGTGAGCAAGAGAAAAAATGAGCGAGGGATTAAAGATGAGTGAGAGATTAAAAACGAGCAAGGGATTAAAAGTGAGCGAGAGAAAAAACAAGCGAGGGGTTAAAGACGAGCGAGGGATTAAAAACGAGCAATCAAGAGAAAAAAACGAGCAAGGGATGAAAAGCGAGCAAGCAGAAAAAAACGAGCAAAAAACCAAGTAAATGAGAGAAAAAGGCAGGCGAACGAGAGAAAAAGGAGCGAGGGATTAAAACCGAGCGAACGAGAGAAAAACAAGGGAGGGATCAAAAACGAGCGAGAGAAAAGCAGGCGAACGAGAGAAAACAGCAAGGGATTAAAAACGAGCGAGCGAGAGAAAAAAGGTGAACGTGAGGAAAAACGGGCGAGGGGTGAAAAACACAAGCGGGCGAGGGGTGAAAAACACAAGCGGGCGAGGGGTGAAAAACACAAGCGGGCGAGGGGTGAAAAACNCGGGCGAGGGGTGAAAAACACAAGCGGGCGAGGGGTGAAAAACACAAGCGGGCGAGGGGTGAAAAACACAAGCGGGCGAGGGGTGAAAAACGAGGGATAAAAAGCAGGTGAACAAGAGGAAAAAAGCGAACGAGGTATTAAAAACGAGCGAAGGAGAGGAAAAAGGTGAACGCAAGGGAAAATGCGGGTGGGAAAACGCAGGCAAATGGGGAAAACGCAGGCGAACGAGAAAAAACGAACGAGGGATTAAAAATGAGCGAACGCGAGAAAAAAGCGGGTGAACATGGGGTGAAAAACGAGGGGTGAAAAAAGCAGACGAGAGAAAAGGCGCGCGAGCAAGAGAGAAAAGGCGCGGGATGAAAAGTGAGTGAGTGAGCGATGAAAAGGTGAGTGAGAGAAAACGCAAGGGAAGAAAAGCGAGCGAGCAAGCAATGAAAAGGGCAAGCGAGCGAGAGAAAAAATGAGCAAGCGAAAAAACGAGCGAGGAAAAAGTAAAGAGCGAGCAAGAGAAAAGAGTGAGAAATGAGCAACCGACCAAGAAACAGAGCAAGAAAAYGAGCGAGCGTGAAAACACGAGCGAACAAGAGAAAACAAGAACAAGAACGAGAGCGCGAGTGTGACAGAGAGCGAGCGAAAATGAGTGAGAACTAATGAGCGGGCAAGCGAGCGAGAACAAGCACGAGCAGGTGAGCGAGAATGAGAACAAGCGAGAACGAGAGCAAGAGAGAGAACGAGAGCAAACGAGGGAACAAGAGCAAACAAGCAGGTGAGCAAGCAAGAACGAGAACGAGTGGGCAAGAACCAGCGAGCAACYGAGAACCAGCGAGAGAGAGAACAGGTGCGCGAGAGAGCGGGAGAGACAGCAGGAAAGACAGCGGGAGAGAGACAACAAGCGAGCAAGCACAAGCAAGAGAACAAGCGAGTGAGCGAGCGAATGAACGAGAACAAGAGCAAGCGAGAGCGCAAGGAAGAACGGGAACGAGMGAGTGAGGAACAAGAGAGAGAGAGCGCGAAAACGAGCGAGAACGAGCAAGCGAGTGAAAACAAGCGGGCGAGAACGAGTGAGAGTGAGCAAGAAGGAGAGCAAGCGAGCGAGGAACAACAGGAACGAGTGAGGAAGAATGGGAACGAGTGAGAACAAGCGAGCGAGAACAAGAGCAAGCAAGCAAACGAGCGAGAGAACAAGCGAGCCAGAGAGCGAGCACGAGCGAGAGAACGAGCGAGAGAACGAGAGCAAGAGAACACACCAGAGAGCACASGAGCGAGGAAGCACGAGCGGGCAAGCGAGAACAAGAACGAGCRGGCAAATGAGCTAATAGATTAAAATAAACAACCAAATAAGTAGTAGAGGGTTTTTTTGTTAGATTAAATAGGACATTTTTAAGTGCCGAGGCAAGGATGCCCAGGACATAAAACTAATAATCTAGTGAAGTGTACAACAAGCTGAGTTATAAAGCACTGAGGTTTGAACCCTTCCTCCCCAGACCTGCAAGACCTCGGGCAATTCTATTCCTCTGTTCTTTGTGCACACAGGAACAAGAGCACTTCCTCCAAACAGTTCTGCTCAGAAAAAGAAACATGAAATTTTTATCATATTATGAAACCAAGATCCATAAATAAATAAGATATATTTAATTATTACTAGAGTAATTACTTAAAATGCCAACTTATGCCAGCCATTTTCATGGGAAAAATAAGAGATYTTTTCAGCAAGAGCACTAAAAACTCCACATGATGTTAGGAAAAGAAACGTTAGCACTGAAATCAAATGAAGAATGCACTCTCTTATTGGAGAAGATCAATTACTTCTAAAAAGATCTTAAAGATTGTAACTTCTCTTCCATGACCAGACAACAGTGGAATTTTCTAAAGAGCATATAACTGTATCCTATATCAACTAAAGACTTTCTATGACTAAAGACTAAGAAAAATTTTTTTTTACTACTCAACCTGATTACAATGAATTTTGGCAGGAAGCTCCACTTACATAAGAAGCATATTAAGGACTGCTTTAAGATATGTTAAGGCCTTAATGCTACTATAAAAGTTTCACTACATGCATAGTTACACCAGCTTAATTTTAGATTTCATTTATACAAGGGAATGAGAAAAACACCTTGTGGACCCTTATTTTGGTTTCCATCACATTTCTTTAAAATTCAAATCTCTTCTTAATCCAAAGTAACTGAGTTAAGCTCTCTCTGGACACACTTAACAAGTTAGATTCTTGAAGTCCAGGCACTGAGATTCCGCTTATTCTAGTCCACATATCCTAGCAGCATAAAATTATACTGCTCAAGTAGCTGTCCCAGGCCATTTTGCCTGATATAATGAGAGCTGTTACATCCATTCATAAAAATAAGTCAAAAGCTCTCAGACAAGCACAAAGAAATAATAATGCAAGACATTTATTTCTAGACAATCTACACATGCTTTTGAAAGCCTTTAGCATCCCAAATCATTTATACAAAAGATTTTGTTACAAAACTAGAATAATCCTTGTAAAAGTAAATTGGAAAGAGAACACAAAATCTGAGTAATACACATATCAGCTTGAGACAGTAATACAGGCAAAAATCAGTTCATTTTACTCAAACACCATAGACTTAACATCATTGAGCTTCTCCTTCCCCACCTCAGCTTACACTTTGACAAGTGGTTTCCCGAGATTCTTTACAGACAGAAATTGCTCCAACTTCTGCCACTAAAGTGAGCCTCCAGTAGGTGGCAATATTTACCTAACAAGCAGGAACAGCCTTTCATGGGACTTGCCCTAAGCGTAGTTCTTCTAGTACTTTGAAGATGCAGAATTTGAATAAAGGTTTTTGTTTCATCAACAACCGAGAAAACTGTTCTCTAAATGAGTTGTATACATAACTCTCTAGCACATCTTACATATGAGAGTCTCCAAAGCAGGGGATCGGAATTTTTCTTTTAAATAAATGGATACATTTTAGCACCCCAATATTTCTAGTGTTCAAAATTGAAAGCCTGAGTTAGTGTCAGAAGCTGTTCATCCRTAGACTGAATGAGTTCTCTTTCAGCCCTCCCTGCCCACGCCTCCCCCACAAATATGTGTGCGTGCACAAAGGCCTGTAGTTCACAGACAGACAGGCCAGCAAATTCCAAAGGCCTGTGCAAGAGGCTTGCACCCAGGTAAACAGCAAGGTTTTTCTCTCATTAACTCTGCCATACAGCTGCCTGCATCTTAAAATGCATCCACTTCCACACTAAACAGCTCAAGCTCTTCTTTCATTTACCACCTTCTTCTGGTCAAACCATGAGATCTGCTGTCATTTCTTTCTAGTATGTTACCAGAAAATTGCCCGTTTTCTCAATTTAACAGCATATTTTAAATGCCTTTGTACTATCACATGACCTCTCTATGGCTTCCCTCCACCCTGCCCCCCTGAAAACCACTGTTACAACCTAAAAAAGAACTAAAATATGAGAAAACATAACTGGCTGATAGAACATCATTTTGAAGAACATAGCAACAGAGTACAACAATGTATATATACATCATCGATTCAGTTTAAAGCGCATCACTGCTTTATGTGGGGATGTGAAATTACTGGCTTCCAACGGTGAAAAGATACTGTATAGTAGAGAAAGTAGATTGACAAAAACAGCAAACCAGGAACAAAGTGCTCTGTGGTAAAATATTTTACAATTTACCTGTCACATTTGTTTTCTTACAAAGACAATGCTGTCATCCCAGTAAAATTACAGTGATCTTTGCACTACGATGAACGTCCTGGCTTCTTAAAAGACTTTGTGATGATGCCCAATTCTAGAACCAGCCACATTTTCAGAACTTTTTCCTCTGCAGAAAAGAAAATCACAGGAATCAACTGTAACCCAGCTCACAGGTGTGGCTTGAAAGCTGAGGACCACCAGAGGGGCTGGCCTGCTCTTTACAACCTGCCACACAAGCAAGCTGTGCCACATGGAGGAAGAACAAACACTTCACAGGCTGACACTAAAGGCAATGCTTCTGGTAGCAGCCTCCTCCTTAAACACACACCTTCCATTTTGTGGCTGTATCAGCTTTCCACCAGTGTGGATCCCTGGACCATATCACTGTGGGGTCACACAGAAGGGGTCACACTGCTAGGCACAGACAAGCCCCCTCATATCCCAACGTTGGCTTAAGCTGACTAGGAAACCACATCTTCAGGCCATAGTCCTACAAACACTTTAAGTTGGCAAAATCCAGCACTGCCACCAAAAAGAGAGATCTATCCTGCTGCTCTTCACCCTCCCATGCTTCCTTCCTCAACTCAGAAGTGAACTCTAGTCAAAGGATCTGCATGCAAGTATCTGATGCTCTCAGGATGCATTTAGCGCTAGGCATGAGGAATTTGACCTTCATTCCACTATTACAGGATAGGTCTTTTCACTGAACTGCCAGCTTTTTTTTTTTCTTTTTTTCTTAAACTATCAAATGTGCAGCTGAAGACAACTGACTATTTCTTGCAACCCTATTGAAGTAGTCCATTGTCACGCAGAGTCCAAGCTTTTATAGGCAGGGTTTGACCCTCGGGGGGCCACAGAAAACCTACAGCACACACTTCCAGAGCACTTGGTGCACAGTGTGCTACTAAGCAGCTAGAGGAAAGTGCTCCACAGCAGGCTACCTGCTGCTTAACCTGAAAAATTAAGCCACATTATATAGAAAGAGACATCCAAGCCATCTTCTGCCTTTTCTAACTTTCCTAATTTAGTTCCCAAACCATCTTACTATCAAAAGAATAACTGGTATTTGCAGCTTCAGAAGGGTTTGCTTTTAAGTAAGTTTTTAAAGGAACTCAATACATACATTCTTCCAAAGATCAGAGTTCACTCCCCTACATCAATTACATTTATATAACACAAAATAAAAATGTAGTAGAGAGGCAACAGACTCTTCTCCACCCTACATGAATTGCTGTATACGTTATTTGCATATTTTGTCAAAGTCTAGAGATTGCAAATTAAAGCCCTGAGATTACATCAAGGATTCCAGGCACAAAATAACTATTTTCTATAATAATTAAGCAAAGCTTTGGAGGCTGTATGTATTGACTGTGAGGCTTACTACAAGCCAATGAGCTCAGAAAAACAAAAAAACAAAAAAACAAGCAGGATTATCAGAATATGCACCGTTACCTCCAATATAATATTTTTTCCCCCAGATACTTTACAACAGTCTTATGTATTCTGAAATAGGTTACCAAGAAGTCATTATTTTTGCACAGGTGTTTAAAATTTCCTGACCCCAGCAGATTAAGAAGGTAAAGAAGAAAAACTGATTCTTCAGCAGAAAAATAAAATCTCAGGTCTTATCCTTGTGATACCATTTGATGCAATTAGGATTTTGCTCCTGAAGCAGACTGCTGCAAAGGCAGTATTTTTAGACTCAGAGGGAAGGCAGCACCTGGCATCATTCTGAGGCATATGCAAATAAAGCAGCAGCTCTACAATGAGAGCTCAGCTCTTCCTCTTCCAGCCAGGACACAGGTCAAAACAAAGAACCACATGACAGAGGCACACACACACAAATTTCCCCCTGTGAGAAGTGAAAGAAGCAGAAAGTTTACAAAACATTTTTCTTCATTTATAAGGCAGGGCTGGCAATGCTCCTGATGGTACAATCACACACCTGTCTCTTCACATAGCCAAAAGCTCCAGGCTGCAAGCCATGTGTTTCAGAGCAATAAGGAGAAGGATCCCCAGGAGCATTTCTTTATGCAATGACCAGAGCTTGTCAAGGGTCCCACTGTTTCACTCCAGATGGGACAGAGGCCACCCATACTCTGCAGCAGGGACCCCAAGGGACCCACCAATGTCACCCTCTGATCAGCTTCCTGCTGATTCAGTTCCAAGTCGGGACTACTCCACAGTCCCCATGACAGACCAGCCCTGCTCTATGAGACTTGAGCTCTGAAAATAGTCAAACATGTAAAATAAAAAGTGGTGTTCCTGTCTATATTCTAAAGAAACTTTCATAAACGTGGACATCCAATGTAAACCTGTATGCTCATCCTAATTGCAGTTAATAAACAAAACCAAATGTCTCTGTTCCACAGCCCAGGTAGATTACTTACAGTAACAGTCAGCTATCCAAGTTAAAGGTAAATGAAGGTTTATTCCCTTTACACTGCCCAAAAGTTATGTTTCCCAAATGAGAGTTAAACTTATTTTTTAACTATCAGTGAGAATTGTCATTCAGAGCAAAGACTGATGGAACATCACTATTTATGCTTGCTGCACTATTACTAATTCTCAGTTCAGAAATAACAAAATTGTCCTTAAAGAACTAAACAGCACCACAAAAGAGGAGCTGAAATAAAAGTGAAACTTTCTTGCTTTACAGCTACTTCATATGATGATAATCACAGTTCCCAACTTTTAAACATGCATGTTTACTGAACGAAAAAAAACACATAAGAAATCATTCAGCAAAGCTGAGTTTTGAACATAAAATGTTTTACATAGCAAATCCTCCCCCACCTCAAAAATGCAGCAGACACTTGCTGGACTAAATGGTCTCTTACCCTCAAGGAACTGTACAAACAAAAACGATTCACATAAGATTCTCTAAGTGTCTCCTAAACACTTCAGCAGAAACATGAGATGTTTTCTTTCTTCTCAATGTTAGGAGACACTTGATTTATTAATTTATTTCCATATACATATATATTATACAAAATGGTAGTGAATAGTTCCATTCAACAGATTCAGAGAACACACTTCCAATTTTAGATAGGCAAATATCCAGTTTACCCTCCTGCAGCAGTCATATTGTGAGATCCAACTCACAATATAAATTAGTAATTTACTGCATTAGATGCTAAGTGAGATTGTACCCTTACTTATTTTAGCAGGCTAAATACTCCGTCAAGAGATGAACTGAGCAGCCACACAAACACTAGTGCCAGAGCCAATACAACAGAACTGGTGACAACCCACAGCTGGGGAAGCATGACTACACCTTTTGATTTAAAGCAGTTGTGGCAAGTGTCAGCCAATTACAAAACGACTCTCTCAGTATAGCAGGCTGCCACATGATGTGCACGAGTCAAGCAAAAAAGCAGCTTTAGCTGCACACTGAATCCTGTGAATCACACTGAAGACCAAGAAATCCTTACATATAGAGCAGTTGTGAACAAGTACCATGGACATGAAGGCAAAGAAACCCTACTAATATAAAAAGAGACAAGAACAAACAGTTTCATGATACTTCTTTGAACATTAACGTAAGATTTAGACTTCCTGGAAAACAACTGCCCATCTTTTTAGAAACTGCTAATAAACTTCCATTTTTCATACGATAAAAAGGGACAATGAAGACAACAGAGCAAGTGCTTAAGTACTGTAGAGTCACGATCAAACTGTGTAGTGAAACTGCCCCACCCAAAACCTACCAGA
Source organism: Apteryx rowi (assembly GCF_003343035.1). Lineage (NCBI taxonomy): Eukaryota > Metazoa > Chordata > Aves > Apterygiformes > Apterygidae > Apteryx > Apteryx rowi. The sequence continues at coordinate 657,830 of NW_020450916.1, read as the reverse complement.
GAAGCCAAAGCTGGAAACCAGACGAAGCGGCTTCTCAGTATAATTCCTTACACTGTGGAGGTTTTGTGCCAGTTTTCCTTCTTAATTAAATACAGCACTTTGGGAGCCAGTGATAAAATAACATTATTGCATGGTCTTCAAAGGCTAGGACAGCTCAGGGAAGATATTTTCATTATTTTTTTTAGTGCTTTTATTCCTTTCAAGTTCCTTACATTATTAAAATTAAGATTAAATTTACTACACTACATCTACACCAACGCTCTTTTAAATTGTTAACCCATGTATTTCCTTAAACTTGTACAAACTAAGAACATACTGAACAAGTTCTGATTCTTTGCTGGAAAAGACCAGCACTTCTTCATTTATATTCATTCTATACAGAGAAAAATTAAACTCAAAATTATATGTAAACAAAGTATTAAAAGGCTTTTACAATTCTTATACATGAAAAATTAAACTAAATGTCAAGACAAAATTATCTTGCAAAGAACTTGCAATTGCAGTTTCCTAGCATGCCACCTTTCCAATGTTTGTGAATATATAAATTAAACAGGTAAGAGACAACAGTGCATTCATTGTTTTGGGGTTGGGGGGGGTTGTTTGTTTGTTTTAAACAGAGAACACCATATTTTTGTATATGATATTCAAAGTTGTGACCACTACTTTGCACGTGCATGTAGTAAAAGTTTCCATGTGGTCATGGAGTATATCATTTACTCGTTAAACTGGAAACTCCATTTACTTTACGGATGTGATTTGAAAAAAAAAAAATAATAATAATAATCCCTGAATAATCAAATATAGATTTAACTACTGTAGTAGTTGCACTTTAACTTTAAACTTAAACTTTAAATTTTTAATTTAACTTTAAAATTTAACTACTGCAGTAATTACCATCCACCTCCTTTTGGTAGGCTGAGAGCAAAAGAACAGTATGGCAGCTAAACATTCATATTTCCCTAAATAAAAAGCAATTCTGTTATTTAAAAGAAACGGAAACCTGGTTTGACAGTTTCAGCCAAATTTCAATTTAATTTTGCTTGAGCCTCAAATTCAGATGTGAAAGAACCTGATTAAACACTTCTTCCTTGTATTTGTTTTGTACCAAGCAAGGACTGGTCAGGGTGAACTGGGTGAGCTGAAAGCCCCAACTAAGAGATGCTATGACTACCTGCTCCAGTGCTGCACCAGCCTGTTTTATGTCAATTATAATTTACAGATTTGAATTGCTGATTGCTGATCCCTGCAGATAAGCATGCAAAAACAAACAGCTTTTAGGCATTTCTCCTTTCCAAATACCAACACCTGTAGGTGTCATAAAAGAGGTCTTTTTTCAGGGGTTAAGTTTTTCAGCTCTTTTTCACATGCCCCTGGCACCTTCCTCAAACAAGGAAACTTGCAACACAAGGATCTAAACTTTCAAATGGCTTTCAAGAGCCTCCAACTTTGAAGGAAATTCTTTCCTAAAGAAGTGGCCTGTCTGGCATGTGCTAGATCATTAGAGCTTTTGTTTAATATTTCTAGGTAGCACTCATCCTCAAACTCAGTTTTACAAGGAAAACAAACGGAAACACAAGTGGTCTAAAAGCAGTTTTGCAAATATTAAGCATAGTTAAAGGGAGGGGAAGAGGGTTAACAAAATAGTATTGAGAGCTTCAAGTTCCAAACATTTCACAAAAGGACTTACAGATTATATAACTTTTGGAATGACAAAGGTGACATTTTGCTAACATTTCTAGGGGCTTACTGGGAGGCCAACACAATTTTCATGTCACTGGAATGACTTCTTTCACACAAAATATTTATTGTGCCATGCTCTGCATGACAACAGCAAATAACATTTCTATCTTCTAGCTAGTTCAGATTCAAACTGTATCTCAGAACCTTCTCTGCGGGTGTTAGGGGCACTCCCAGTGTTCAGCTGAAATACATTTTAATTAAGTCATTCAGAAAAAAAACTCTAAGCTAGTCAGAAATTCTCCCCTCCTCTACTTAAGATGCAGGCCACCACCTGCTAATTTAACTCTTTGAAATCAGTATATTACTTTGGAGAGGTACTACCTAATGGTTTTTCCAAAGCTGCCAAACACAGTGACAGAAGCAAGAAATCCTATCTGCAATGCTTTGCAGGGACAGTTTTAGAAAACAAAAGAACACATAAGCAGTGAAAACCTATCACAAAATAATTTAGGTTGGAAAGGGACTCCAGGCCCATCCCTTGCTCAAAGTAGGGCTAGTTTCAGTTGAACACTGAACATCTCTAAGAACAGAGATCCCACAACCTCTCTTGGGCATTCCAGGGTCTGACCATCCTCATGGTGAAGAATTCTTTCCTTATACTCAACTGGAATTTCCCTTGTTGCGCTTGTGCCAATTTTGTCCCATCCTTTTGCTGTGCCCCTCCAAGAAGCGCCTGGCTCCACCTTGTCTACAACTCCTACCCACGAGGTAGCTGAAAACAGCAATTAGGTGCCCCTTAGCCATCTCTTCTCCAGCTTCCTCAGCCTCTCCTCACACACCATGTGCTCCAGCCCACTATTCTTCTTGGCAGCCCTTCGCTGCACTGGCTCCTGTTTCACAGAATCACAGAAGGGTTGATGCTGGAAGGGTCCTCTAGGGATCTAGTCCAACCCCCCTGMTCAAGCAGGGTCCCCTAGAGCACATTCCCCAGGATTGTGTCCAGATGGCTTTTGATATTTCCAAGGATGTTTGCCAGTCTCCCTCCTGTACTGCAAAGCTCCAAACTGGATACAGTATTCTAGATGCAGTCTCACAACTGCCAAGTAGATGGGAACAAACATTTTCCCCAAGCTGCTGGCTACGGTCTTGCTAACGTAGCCCAGTGCACAGTCACCCTTCACTGCTGCAAAGGCGCACTGCTGACTCACATTCAACTGACTTGTCTGCCAGGATGCACAAGGATGGAAGCGTCATGCTGCAATCCAGCAGGCTTCAGTGTGGTTCAAGTCCTCCATGAGGGCCAGGGCCTACTATCACCATGTTCCTGCTAGTCATCTAAAGAAAGCTTTGTCCACTTCCTCATCTTGATGGGGCAGGTCTGCTGCAGACACTCACCATGATGTCCCCCTCACTGTCCTGCCCTCTAATCCTGACCCATAAACTCTCGACAGGCCTGCTGCCCTTTCCAAAGAAGAGCTCTGTGCATTCAAGCCATTCCTTTGCAAAAAGTGCAACCTCTCCATCTTCCCTACTTGGCCTTCCTAAAGAGCACACAAACATCCACTGCAGCACTTCTGTTGCATGAGCTATCTCATCACATTTATGTGATCCCAGGGAGCTCACAGCCCTGCAAGTGCACAGAGGCTTCTAGTCTCACCTGACCACTTCCCATTCGTACTGTGTGTTTATGCACACCTGACAGGCCCTCAGTCACACTGCTTCCTCAAGGGCACTGTAAGCGCCTGCCCTGTTGGGAACTCCCATGTGTACTCCCCCACTCTGCCCCTCCATTTATCTGCTACAGAAAGCAGCCAGGTTAATCTGTGACTAAATAAAGCACTGTAAAGGCTTTCAAGCCTGCCTACACTAGCTAGCAACAAGTTGCTTTTTTCATTTTTAAACAAGCTGCTACTTTATTTTTCAGTCAAGACTGTGATTCATTAAAATGTTCTACATACAAGGAAATTTTGCCCTGCCATCCATTTATTCACCTCAAGCTCCCTAACCTAACTAAAGGAATTACAGAAATCTATCATTTTCTGACTCTGCTAGAGATTGGACTGGTTTTTTTTTAATACGGCCCCTGTGCAGCCTATCTAAACAAGGTTTAGGAATACAGCTCAATGCAGGCTTGAATCAGAACAAATCATATTCGAGTACAGACTGCAGGTTCTCTGAAACCGAGACCCCTGTACCCTTTTTTGCTATCAGACATAGATGTATAAGAGGTTCAGCCACAGTGTGCACAGAGGACTAAAAAGGTTAGCTGGAATCTTAAATCCGTGCTGTGCACCAATGTCAGAGAGAGTTTTCCCCCAAAACAGAAAAAAGTTGAAATATATTCAGCATAAGTTCTCTTCTAGGGGCAGAACAGAACAAACACTGTATTACACATTCAGCCACATTCCTCAGACTTTCCAGTATCTGAAAAAGAAACATAACATACTGAAGTTGCTTGCTGTATTTTGCTCAATCGTGTTATCCAATTAATATATTTATTTCCACTTACTGTCTCTGCAACTACAATTTAATTTCAGAAACATGCTGACAAGGCAATGAGCAAGAACCTCAGGTACCTGCCTTCTGAACTCATTCCATGGCAGAGGGCAGGGCTGTATCTTGTGTACTTATGACTGATAATTATTTTTTTAATCACAGAAAACCAGCCAGGCATGGGCAGAACYCCGTGTCTTTCAAGACAGACAGGTATCAGGAATCCCTATTTTCTTTGTTCTAATTAGGAGCTGCTCCAGTAGGCAAATATTATTTTATCTGAAGCGTATGTACTGTGTACTGTTACTGTATCTTGCATCAATAGTTAATATGGACTACTGACATGATATTGTCTCATTCATCCGTAAATTGCTGGTCATTTTGTCACATTGCTGGTCAAACTGTCCAAAGTTTACCCATTTAGCTCCAAAAGATAACTTGCACCATCTGCAGGTCTTACAGGGCTACAAGATTCTTATTGTTAAGTTCTATGTTACTGGAATAAAAGTTAAGTCAAAATATTTCCTGGACAAGCACAATGACAAGCTTATTCCAAAACAGCGTCACATAACATCAGTCAAACCTAGATAGTTTAGCCTAGTTGAAAGAGAGATTTGCACTGGTTAGTGCTGGATGGAGTGCTACTGCTTTAACGTGGCACACTTCAAGCTGAGAAATAATTAGTGACCCATCTCAACGACAAGGGAAGCACTGCTTTCCTGGGAACAGTATCATTTGGAAAGGAACACAAGTCCAGATATTTTCTTCTCAAAGTATCTATAAACTCCGAATTAAAGTGCTTCTAAATTCTTAAAACAGCCACAATCTACATTACAGTGTACAGAGAACAACTTGGCAATTCAAATATCTTTTGAAAGATTTGCAAACTGTCAATATATCTCCTCAGCCCCGCTAAAAATTTGTTTTATTATGCCTGTTCTTTCAGATTAAAAGAGAACAGTCTTCTACACTTTGAATAGCATTAAAATAGTGCTGGTGTATCAGCAGTTTAAGAGTGAAATACATTGCTTTTATCCCAAAGCCAAAGCATTAAATTAATCCAAGTAGCACTTGAGAGCCCGATGCACTCAGACAGGCTTAGGTATGGTATAACAATGCTGCAGGAAAACTGAAAAATATGATTATAGAATTTCAGTGCATGTAAGTACGGATTTAAACAAACTCCTTTTGACAAATTACAATCCCAGGGATTTTTACAGCTGGGCAAAACACAGGAGGTTACCAATGATCTCTTTCAAAGTCATAACAATTAGATGTACCAACTTTTAAAAACTTCAACTAAGAGCTTAACTCAACTTAATTACTGCCCCCCTTCTTTAAATATAGCTTTTCCCTGAATACAATCAGTACTAGCCAGATAGAACCACAACATAAAATGTGGAGACGATGATCATAATTCTACAAAACAGGTCAAGTTACATTTTCTGCCTACTGTCATTAAACTCCAGCTCCAGAAAGCACCATCTCTTTTCCAAACTTGCAGCACTTCTGATGCACAGTAACAAGTGAACGAGTTTGACAAAAATGTTAAAACTCCTAATGTTTACTTTGGCATAAAAAAGCTACAAATGGTAGTAACAACTTTCAACATCTTAAAGCAAGCATAACCATTAATTTAAAGTCGGTTTGCATTTTAGGGTTCAAAACTGACTGAAGTAATAGATCCTGGGCACCTCATCAAGAACTCATGTTGAAAGCTCTTGTAACACAACATTAAGATACTACATTTAATAAATCTGGGGACAGGTATTACAGCTTCACATTAATAATACTTTTAAGTGTGCTTTCAGCAACTTACTAGGCACCATTCTGCAAATGCTTAGAAAAAGAGAAAAATTTGTAGAAGAGAAGCAGAATAACCCAATCTGCAGAAATCTGGAGAGAAAACTACTCTTTGCATATAACTTCATTAAAGTATAAATGTGCTCAAGTCAAAATTTCATTTTTGGCACTGCTGATCTGTGCTAAAGTCCTACATCATCTGAAATACGAGCCTTAGAGAAGGTTTCAAAATTAAATTCAGTTTTCTGGACTTTTCTGTTTTGTTAAGATGCACATTAACATACATTTTGCAATGTACTAACCTAACATTCACCCAAGTTTGCATGCAGTCTGGTTTTAGGTGATAAGAGGATAGCTATATTTTAGCATGAGCTTAAAAAAAAGTGTAACATTTGTTTGCATGGTGAATATAACCAAGAAACACACACACACGGTAGGAATATGCTCTTTAAGATATTCCCTTTCTGTGAAACTGAGAATTATCTGCACATTTTCTGCAGAAATCCACCAGATTCTGTAAAGCCTCTTATCAACTGATACTGCTATTCATTAGTAGGGTAGACACATTGTGACAGGCAGCAGTATGAAAGATGGCGAAAGATAAAGACGACCATATTCAGGCTACAACCTCAAGGCAAGATATTGTAAGAGTGCCCAGCTGCAACCAAAGGCAGCCTGTTTCTGGAAATACAATGAGGTTACTACCACTTTTTTTCTTTCTCTTGGTAAACTAAAAGTGGCATCATGATATTATTACACAGAATGAGTATTTGCAGTATGGATAATAATTAGAAAGCGGCTGCTAAACTGCCTTAGCCTGCAGCATGAATTATTTGACCATCTAAACATACCATATCCCCTCTCTTTAAAAGGCTGTAATTGCAAAGTATTTAACCTAACAGTAATCTGCCAATTTGCATTTCACAGAGCAAAAGACTTTCTGTCCTGTTTAACTACAGTCCACTAGAGGATAGAACACAAAATTCCAGCCACCGTTCATAATATAGTAAGAAATCAGTATTAAAGTTATTTCTTTGTTGCAGTGTTTTGCTTAAAAAGGAACAGCTAACATAGTTACTAAATTGTAGAAGTCTATCAAACATATAACACTGTTACCTTTCTTCAATTCTATTCTTGTCCATAAGTGGCTGTTTGATCCACTGATTAACTAGTCTTTGTCCTTGAGGGGTTCTGCATTTATTTAGTAAGCCAGCTAGTGACTGTGCAGTATTAGCATTTTCCATAGAACTCTGGAAAGGAAAAAAGAGTTAGTGAAGATTGACGCCCACCGAATGGCACTCAACTTTGTCACCTAAGAACAGATCAGAGTGTCTTTTCCAAGTTCACTTGGCATCCATGAAAAAGGCAAATTAAACAGCATAGCTCTGAAGCAGTTACACTATGGTCCCAGGAACACGGCAAGCAAGGAATAGGTTTGTCTATTTTGATACTAGCTGACTGAATAGAAAAGGTGGAAATGTAGCTAGACATTCTCTAGATCATCCTTTGTAAGGTCCAAAAAAAAAAAAAAAAAAAAGAGGTCCTGTCCATAAGAAGAAAAAAAAAAAAAAGCAGCATGAAACAAGACTTTGGTTAAAGAGTTTTGGTTGGAGTTCTTTTGAGGGCGGATGGAGGGAGGCAATGGAACTTACATACTTATATGATTTTTATTGAGTCTCCCTAGGTCATCTTTGGGGTACTATAAACATCTCCAAACACACACCGTTCAGATTATAGCTTACTATTTACAGTTTTGGTATAATATTAACTGTACGCACTTAAGACAGCCTTGTGGGTGGGGTGGTTTTTTTTTTTTTTTTTTTTTTTTTCTGTTTTAAGTTGTACAAAGAGCTAGGAAAGAAAAAATTTGGTTTAGCACTGAAAAACAGCAAGCGAACTTGCTTTAACTTTAACCTAAAAATATCAGATCTACACAAGAACACTTGCAATTAAAACAGCAGGCAGGCATTCAACCAGTACCAGGTCTCGATGCCTGTAAACAGCTGCGACATAGGACTAACATTATGATAACAGGAGATGGAGTGAGAGGGTATATTGAGGGATTTAAGCCCTAGAAAATCTAAGCTCTAAAGTGTACACGCTTACTTTCAGTGTTCTGCACAGCACTGTATCAATATGAGAAACTCCAGAATCTGAGAAAGCAGCAGAGAGTCTAGTTACCTATTAGTCTCCCAAGCTTCTTAAAGCCATGTTACAAATGACACTGGTGTTTGATACAGGAATAACCTACTCCAGCATGCCCAAGTTGGAAGGCTATGGTTTCCTATGATCTTACATAATCAATTGCATTTGCTGCACCATCAGAACTTCACTTATGCTCTTCACAGAGTGACTCAAATTATAAAACATTTTGCCTCTGGCTGCAGTGCCTGCCCCAAAACCTCCTCAGACAGTCTGACATGCAGGCCATAACACAGCTTCCTGCTACATAGCAACCTCCCCTTGTTCTGAAGCACACAACACCACCTGAGGACAGGCAAGACAGTGCATTTCCTATCACAGACACTTAACACCTGCGAGGACTTATAAAGAGAAGTAGCTAAGAGGGTGTCAAATTTCCTAGAACACCTCCATAAAACCTGGGAAGAGGTCTAACTTCTCCTTCATTCCCTAGACAGTGGCACAGAATCAGGAAATAAAGCAATGAAGTCAGAACATCTTTCTCCACATTTAACCACCAGTTCAGATGCCAAATACATATCATTTTTCCCCCAGAAATCCCTCCATGGTAAACAGGGGAACGTATTTGTGATTTTATCCAATAAGTCTGAAATTCATGCAGACCCAGTCCAAGCAAGGATCACTAAGCAGCGTTTGCTAATACAAGAACAGAAGGAAAAGGCTTATATTCCACTGTATCAGCACACCACTGTGAGTTCATGTTTTCCTAGGACTACATAGGTCAGGGGACACAGGTGTGGTTGAAGGTTGGGAAGATTGGTAACCTGCTTGGATTTGAAAAAAAATGCACACAAAAAGTAAAACTGACACTGCCTGGTTAACATGCTCTGGTGCTTTCAGCACGTTCTTAAATACTGTCCTGTTCATTGCTCTGCCTGGTGCAGTTTTCAGCCAGCCTTCCCTTTCCATCACCAGCAGCAGTGCTCCTGACAAATGGTTCCTCTTTCCCTACTACTAATTCAGACTGCTATTTCCTTTCCTAGAAAGAGCACTACTGTAGAAAGCAACTGTGCTTTGGAGTTTCCTGTCATACCACGCATCTATGGAGCTCTCCTCCTCTCCCCCCAAGTTTGCTCCTGCCATTGGAGCTGTGAACTTCTTCGTCCCCARCTAAGAACAAGGATCGACAAAGCACGTCTCGCATTGCTTAGCCAGACRCGGGTACAGCCATGAAGTACTTTTAAGGCTCTTCCCACATCTGCATTCTACATGCAGACGCTTCTTTGTGGTCACTTCCTACCTCTTTTATGATCTTCCCTTCTGTATTCAAAGAAAGCTCACTACAAAAAAAAGGCTGTAACAGTGGCCAACAGTGTTTCTAGAACACTAGTGAATCTAGTGTTTGTACAAGATAGCTGAAAAAAATAGAAGGCTAAAAAATAAAAGTCACCATTAACCAAGATGTGAGGAGCTTTGATTGGATTGTCAGGCTGTTACTTATCAAGCAGCTAAAGTAGTATATTGCAAAATGCTTATCAATTAAAATGTGTATTTCTTACCTGGAAAAGGTTGAGGGCTTGGACAGCTGCATTATCAAGAACCATATATTGACTAAGATCAAAAGTAGTCAGTTCAAATTGTCCAAAGTTAGACTCATCTGACAGCAACTCTAAAAACTTGATAATAGCTGACAAAGATGAAATGGCAACCTGAAGTTAAAAAAAGAGAGTCTCTTGAATCAGGCAGCATTTGATAAATGCACCTATAAAATTACAAAACATACAATCAGAAAAGGTCTCTGAGTCATGTCCCTGCTGGAATTGACATAAAAGACTCATCTCATTTGACAGGACTTTTTCTTCACAGGGACATTCTAGGGCACTGCACTTTCTTTCTAGGTAGATGCAAGAACAACAAACTAGACATTTGCATAATCTGATAAACAAAAAAAGATGTGAAGTACATGCCTTGCCAGCTTTCCAAAGCTGTTATCAGTATGTTTCAGGCTAAGGAACTCAAACAACCTATTGCAGATAAATGAGATCATGAATCATCTGAGGACATGGTTTCAGGGTTAGTTTTCAGCCAGAGCAAGGATCTGATCGGGCTCACTGCATGGCCTTACAAATGCTAGTGCCAGCACAAAAGAGTGAGAACAGCATGACTGACTTGTTTAGTGGTAACAGAGTTCAAACAATTTTAACCTGTTATGAAATCACATGTTAAGGGAGAATAACTCAGCTGGTGCTCATTGCAAATGCAAGGTACAATGAAAAACATCTTAAAACAAATTAAAATATGTTATCTCAAGCAAATTACCTCTTGTTTACAGCTGACTAAGAATAAACATGCTCAGTTGACATGCAGGCACTAAATCATATGTTTGAGCCATAAGATGACACAAAACCCCCCAAATATTAGCATAAACAGTACTTTATTTCCAGACATGAGATTCTCTCCCCATCATGCAAAATAATTAAAGGACTGCATTTCAGTCTTCAGGCTAGATAAATTATGAATAGGAAGCATCTCCTGTGTACAATCAGTTTGCTTACCAGAATTTACTATTTTGAAGAAATAAGTGAAGGGGTTTTTTAATTTTTTTCCAGAGGCCCTGTGAATCCTACTTCAATATAAAGACTCAAGGGCAGCAGAACTGCTAAACACTTCAGCAAGAACCTACTTTGATCTCTCATGGGCCATACAGACTACTTTCACAGAAGTATGGAAATACACCATAAAACAGGACTGGGAAAGACAGAGGATATCAGCTCACAAGAGGCACACACACCACTTCACATCTTAAACAAAAACAAAACATGGGCCCATCAAACAGTGCTCTGCACTCACCTGCTTTTCCATCTCTGGTAATGCTGCACTATTCATCTGTTCTTCTTTTTTTGATTTTAACAAGCGATTGAGATCCTGAACAATATCTTTTGTTGTGAACTCTGCTTTCTTTCTGTCTGTAATCAGAATTCCTCCTCTCTGAATGACCTGTTGTGCATAAATATACATAGTTATCAATTACTTTTAATTTTCAGAGGATGGGCATTCACCCTTACAAGCAAACCCCAAAGATGCACATTTATTTATGGCTAGTCTGCACAGAGAATAACAGACAGGATTTTACCCTTAACACATCTTTTGCTGATTAAAATGCAAGTGAGTCAACAAAAATAATACATTTTGGACGCATAAACCAAAATTTCTTCAAATTAACAAATTACTCCTTCATTTTTCTATAAATCACAGAGACTAGCTAATAAGCTAGGATACAGCTTTTTAGATAAAGCTTTGTCTAAACATAAGCCATGAGGCCATGGTGACAGGCAATTCTCTTACTTGTCGTAGTTTTCCCATCTCTCCAGCAGTCTCTCCTCCTGGTAGCACACACTCCTTAGGTCCCAGCTGAACCAGCAGAGCTTCAAGGTTTGAGAACTGATCGTTATCTGGAAACTCACAGACGCTCAATTTTCTCAGTGTAGTATCGACATACCCCACTCCAACTACTCTTTGTCCATCAGCAGTAGACAGCTTCACCCCCACAACTCCAATGGCCGTTGACATATCATTGTTGGCAAAGAGAACTTCCTCAAACTGGGCAAGATTTCCTGGAGAACCCTATTCAGGAAAGAAATATATTTTCTCAAAGAATGTGTGTGTGTGTGTGTGTGTGTGTACACATTTTTTTCAAAGGATGTCAATGAATAAAACTAAGTAAAAAATATTCTGCTAGTAAAAAATATACATCTGTTTTCATTTTTTAACCATTAAGATTATACATATCATCTACACAAAGTCTAGTATCTCAGGCTTCCTTAATCTCCCAATCTACAGTAAACATGTAAGACAAGCTTCTCCTGCCTTAACAGTAAGAAACACAGGGATCTGTAACAGATCACATTATTCATCATTGCCAATGTCAGTCCCTGAAAATCACTAAGACCCAAACTGAGGAAAATTGTACCTTGTATGCCAAATACCAGTCATTTTCTTTGGTAGATTTACTCCCAGCTTTGTTCTTGTAAACTTCGACTCTGTAATGACGAACCAGAAGCAGATCTCTCACAAAAGATTCAAAGTTCATTTTACTAAGCACAACACTCTCCAGTTTCTGATTTCCTACAAAAAAAGAAAAAAAAACTAAGATACCTGGATTTATTAATTTTTTTTTTGGTAACCGAAATCCCCAGGAAATAGAGTTAACAGTCTACAGAAAGGATGTTATTCTGAAAACCCATGAAACAAGACAAAAACACAATACTCAACTGATTAACATTAAGAATGAAGAAAGCGCACACCATATCCAAATAAAAAGCAGTGTTCACTGTTCAGTTCCAATTTTCACTCATTTTATACATACGTGTATGTAAAAAGATTAGTTCCTCTAACCCTTCTTGTCTTCTTACAGCATTCTTGATTTGTTTTTCTAATTTATCTTTCACGCCTTTTAATCTAGTGAGTGGTGGAAACAAACTACAGTTTTTCCTTCTTGATAACCTGCCTTCTTTCCTGAATAAGCCACTTCTGCTAATGGACGCACAAAACAGCCTGTCACTCTGGAGACAGCTAAGACACACATCCCAAGACCTGCTGCCATGGAAAACAATATATTCTGTAAACACAAACTAATCACAAGAAAGTTTACATTAAAACCTAATTTAGTGAGTGTATAGTTGGCAAACTTCTTGCTTTTGCGCCTACAAGGATGCAGGCAGATGGAACAGCTGAGCAAATTTAATTCCTTACAACTGCCAAGAGGAGCAGTATCACTTCTACTTCCCTTCCTCTTGTGCCACCTCTGGGACCAACCTAACAACAGAATAAGATGATTCCACTACTAACCTACCCAGCCAAAAATGTAGGTTGTTTAGTTTTCTGCCAGATCAGCAAATGGATAGGGATCTTCATATCTTGCTTTTCAGCAGCACCTGCTAGTTTAGCTATCCAAGCAGGCATTCCTCGCATTTGAGGTTTTACGTACCCTTTTATGTACAAGATGTTAAACAGAATTTCCATCCCTAATAAATAAATCTGTAAGACACCATTTCAAGTAGGATTTTTAAAATTATTTTCTTTGCTCAGAACTCTAGTATCGCATCTTTTGGAAGCAGGTAATTAAGCCCACATAAGTAGGTTCTCTTTGCCAGTGCAGAGATGTCCAATACAACATAATTTTTCTTTTTTTAGATGTGACTAAATTATACACCAGCTGGAGAAAAAGGCAGCAGATATGCGATTTGAAATCCTTCCTGAAAGCAAAAACTGTAGATTTATGCTGACTTTCAACTGGATATTCTAGATAAGGCTATAGTTTGCAGTATTTTAACACTGGAGCTGATAATCACAGGCTTACATCTGCAAAGTGATTACTTTTAAATGGAACTCAAAAACCATAACAATGCATGTGTTTCTAGTCTGGAAGGCATTATTTCAAATCCTAGGCTTAAAACTATCAAACTCTGCAAATTTTCCACAAAATATTTTTTTAGTTACTAGCCCATCACTTGCACTAGAAGGTGAAAAGCATGAGAACACCATTCCCTTTCTAAAACCAGTGCATAAGAGATGTCTTTCATTACAAACAGGCTTCAATCAAGTTTATTTTGCCAAGAACTTTGCAGTGTTAGTTTCCTGAGACAAAGGATAATACTAAGGTTTCCGTCTTCTGAAAAAAATTTTTATCTTGATGCTCACACATCTGATGTCTGACAGCTTTACTCTCTCATACTAAGAGATAAATAAAAAGCAACAGGGGAAGGGAAGAAAAAGCCTTATGCATTACATAATTAAATATGCTATTCACTGCTGCAGGCCATCATGAGTCAAGCACCTAATAATGGAAACTCCACACATTTACATTTTACCATTGTTAATCAGTCACCTACGCTACAGAACTATGTAAATCCAGTCCTCAGTTATCACAGAAGTGTCATGCAATCCTTTTCATAGAGATCTACCAATGGTCTGAAAAAACGTTATTAACTGCTGTTAGTCTATGCAACAAATTGTGTTTAATTAATTATGCACACCTGATAGTCCTGCAATGAGCTTATGTCAAGAGAAGTATATATGCAGAACCATGCTTTCTGCTGTAGATACCTTCCTACATTTGTACACCTACATCTGTCACATATATCCTACTCAGAATGGGTACTAATTAGCATCTTCTTTCCTACACTTATCAGAGCAACAAGGGCATAGATTACTCCAGTTACTGTGAGCAATACTTCATAGTGCAAGCTTCAGCAGTCCAGTACCTCTGAGCAGTTATATAACTGCCTAGAGCATAAAGAGGTAAGCAGCATCTGATGCTCTCTTACCACAAAAAGGTACGTGTCTTTAAAAACGGACATCGAAGATACCTTATTTTAAATTAAGATACGAAATGCAGCAAGCGAACATCAAAACAGTGTGCCAAACGAAGAAACACACCGGAGGCCTTGCCCCCGAGAGCACAGCAACGCTGCACCTGCTGCCCAAAGACGGCTCCTGTCAGCGGCATCCAGCACACGGCCACACACACCACACACGCACGGGCTCACGCCTCCCTCCCCCTCAGCACCCACCCCGCTCCCGCCCGGCCCCACGCCTCCGCCGCAAGGCCCCGGGCAGCGAACCCAAGCGGCCGACGGGGCCCCGGGGCCCGCTGGCGCCCGCACACCCACCCGGTGCCCCTGCCAGCTGCCGGATGACGGCGCGGGTGCGGAAGAGCTCGCGGGCGGCCAGCCGCGCGTCGCCGCCGTGCACCGTGTAGTAGTCGCCACGCTCGAAGAAGCGCACGGTGGTGTCGGGCTTGTCGGGCAGCGAGAGCACGGCGCGCACGAAGCCCGCCTCGGCACCCGCGCCCTCGGGCCACACGGCCTCCCGCGGTGCCTCCACCGCCATGCTGCTGCTGCTTCTGCTGCCGCTGCCGCCGCCGCCGCCTCCCGCCAACCGCCGCC
>NW_020450916.1:601420-642424 GCF_003343035.1 Apteryx rowi | reverse complement strand
GAAGCCATATGTTTGTTCTTACACCCAACCTAATGACGTAAAAAAGTCAAAAGTACTTAGGCCTTCCCCTCCCCGGTGGCAGGGCCTGCCCCCGCAGGCGGGAGACAGCCCCGTCCCCGGGTGGGCGGCTGCCCTCTCCCAAACACAGCACAGCCCTCGTCTGCCTCTTTCCCCGCTCCCGGTTGCATGACTCCCCCTCTTCCTCCCAGGCAAGTGTAATTCAGGTTCAATATCAAAAAAAAAAATTAAAAAAAAATCTCATTTGATATCTTCTTTGGGCAGAGACAGCAGAGATTTTCTGCACTGTATCTTCTACAGCCTTAAAGTACAACAATAGATGCAGAATTCCTTAAAACGGTTTTCTAGATTGTGAAAAGGCAGTTCTTAATCCATTTTCACTACAAGGCTGACAGTTGTGTTTCACTGTGGTTTTTTTGTTGTTTAACGAAGACAAGCTCCAGCTTCTTTCTGAACTTTAATTAAAATAACAAAATAAGAAGGGCTATTATTCAATAATTTACAAAGTCCGCCCTYGCAATAAACCTTGCTTGTTTCCCACATAGTGTCACAAAGTGACACTTCAATCAAAACATATTTTGGACAGAGCAGAATTCACTCTGTTTAATGAATGTTATAGCTCAATGACAGATTTTTCTAAAAACATTATGACTTCTCTTGAATTTTAAGTTTCAAGCTTGCAGTGGGGCATGATGGTAACAGGGAGCATTTCAGTCAGCCACGGCCCTCCTCAGCCCCGTTAGGCAGGAGAAAAGGAGCTGATGCAGCCAGCTGGGTCAAGTCTCTCACTTTAAAAAAACACCTCACATCATTAACTTTCCACACCAATCCCATGACACTGTACAGGCAGCCTCAGCTTTTAACACTGCGGTTAACAGCCCCTTACAAAAGTGCCCAGTTTTTATCAGTTCACAGAGGTGCCTTCTTTCCATACGGCACCTCAAGATTGAGCCATCACAAAATAAATCACTTCTACAATAAAGACGCATCGCAAATAAATTCCTGCATGAAAAACATCCATGTTATAACTGAGATCCCACTCAAAACTAGCTAGAAATAAAGACATGCTACGCCCACAATGGCCAAAAACACGGAGGCCAGAAGGGCCGGGAGCACCAGGCCCCTCGCCCTGGCGACACGCAGGACACGTCCTGCCCCGCACAGCCCTGCCCCACATCTCCAAGAGCCGGGCTGGAGACACCCACCTCCTCGCAGCATCTCTCTCCTAAACCCAGACGAGGAAGAAGCGAAGCATGAAGTCACTAGAGCTTCGGCAGCTTTCACTTACAGTGAAAAATTCAGCCTAAATAATTATCATTTAGCAAATATATAGGCTTCTGGGGAAAAACAAAACAAAACAAAACAAAACAAAACAGGCTCTCATAAAGGTCAGGTAACCTTACCAAGAGGGGCTTGTACCTGGCCAACCCAAGTTAAGTACTTTGTGAATAGATGGGATTGCTTCTCTTTGTACTTACTGATGACTACAAAAGAGGCAGACGGATAAGGGAGAAGATAGGGCAAGAAATAAAAAGTGTCTTTGTGCAAATACTTGGGGACTAGGGGGGCTCAAGGGACCTCATTACCTCCTTCAGAAGAGATAACTAACAGCCCATAAGTTATAATTGCTGCGTGCTAAAACGTGTCATTCTCTCTCCTCTGGGCTGATTACACCCTTTTTTGCTCTGTTTGCTCAAGGCAGCTCTGTTAAGCAGCAGTCTCCCATTCATACAAGGCCCCTGCCTAAATCAGCCACTAATACTCTTAAGCGTGGTGACTACGGCCCATGAAAAACACGTATGTTGTGACTCCTGATGTATGAAATGTCACCGGATCAATCACCTTTGCCCCATGTGGTTCTCCTACGGCAGCTCAGTACCCAGGCCGGTCTGCGCAGGTGTAGCTTTGAACCCAGAGCGTTTCCCTGTTTCTGTGTTGGGTTGCTTCAGACGCTTCCTGCTTTCTCTCTTGCGCGCCAGGAGTGATGAGGACGAGAAGGTGGGTACAATTATTAAGCACGTGGCAGGAGGAAAATGGATGCATACGCTAGACCTTAATTTTGCTGCTGCCTTACGCTTAACTAGTGTACATAGGAAAGTTGAAATGTTTTTTTCAATTAAGATATGAAAATGGATGTCCATTAACCACTCTACAGAAAAAAAAAGAGAAAAAAAAAGTTGTTTCACCAGAGGTTAATTAGTATTCAAGTGTAATCAGTGGCTCTAATGCTTTTTTCCTGGTGGGGATGTCACCAGAAAATCTCATAGCAGACTTGTGTGCGTATGTGTGCACACATATAGCAACAGAGGTTTAAGAGAATGCTRTTGTACAAAATAAGAATAGTATGGATTATTTATTACCAAATAATATTAACAAGATCACTTGATAGTATTAACAGGATAAGAGTAGTTGATATATGCTGGAAAACAGAAATCATAGTTGTTAGCTTATAAAGGACCTTATAACTTTCTTCCACGCACTTTTTTCATGCAGACCAATTGCCACAGGCATGCCTCTACTATGTGGGCATGAGCACATGAACACATGAGGACTCTGCAATGCTTTGGGGGATTAGTAGGGAAGAAAAAAAAAAAAGGAAACTTCTAGCATGTTGCAACAAATTGTTACATGCCATAACATGTTATGTGTTGCCTCTACCATTACACATCACCCGCTTTTTACCTGCCACCCTCTCACTGGCATGCAGCTGCCACTGCATGTCACTGTGAAGACAGAAGGACAAGGGAAGATTTTAGCAAAGTTCATAAAATTCCTGTGGTGATGGATCCCACTGTCCCCAAAGTAAGAGCTACCCTTACAACATGCATGCTTTTCTGCATGCCCAACAATGATCTTTGTAATACTAGACCTTAGTCTCTCCTGGAGGTTGTTAGAATTCAATAAATGTCAGCTGTAAAGTTAAGTCAGTGGAGCTACTAGCATTTTTAGTCTCTAGAAATATTTTTTTTTCCGGCTATTTGAAGCAGTCTGTAATCCAAAGGCACTGTATTATGATGACCAAAGTCCAGTAGGTAAAGTTGTAAATAAACATGGTTCACAAACAATGTTGTCTTAACGAATTTATGTTTGTTTATGAGAACAAGTATGCTAATGTCAATAGACCCTACATATGCAATACGCCATCTCTTAATTGCGTAGCTGTGGAAACTACACTTAGGCACTACTTGTGTCTTTGGGAGAAAGTTTTATAGATTTTATTGGTCATGCTTTCCCAAATATGTTACGCAGATATTCTCTTCTAAAAAAGTCTTTTGTTGTCTTGTGTGGTTCTCAGTAACTAATTTCACCTTTCCATTTCAGTTTTCTCACCTGCAGAATGAGAATACTACTATTTATCTGTTTATTGCACAGGAGTATTATAAGGAAATGAATAGCACTATTTACATAGCACTTTCAACACATAAGATGCTATGTAATGTTTATCACATGAAAGAAGAACTTGCTCTTTCCAAAACAATATCTGTACATACACATATGGATTTTAAAAGCAAAAAACCCTCCCCACACAACTCCCTTGTATGTTAATTAAAATATACTTTTGAAAAATCAATTGCATAAAAAATTATTTAGTTTTCCTCAGCAATAATAATGTTAATATAGTAACACATTACGTATATACGTTGGTGTAATAATTTATAAGGAAGCGATAGATTTGCCCATACAAACTATTTTCTCATGTTGTATGCATGCACTAAGATAAGCATTACTGTTACCAAAGGCCCCAGGCAGGAAAGTCTCAGAAGGGG
Organism: Apteryx rowi; assembly: GCF_003343035.1. Lineage (NCBI taxonomy): Eukaryota > Metazoa > Chordata > Aves > Apterygiformes > Apterygidae > Apteryx > Apteryx rowi. Next base: position 638,639 of record NW_020450916.1, on the reverse strand, counting down.
GGGGGGGAGATTGTGGGGATTTCGGTGATGTTACCACTGGGATTTCTTGTACAGTTTCTGTGGCCATACCCTCTGTCATAAAGGTCTCATTCATTCATCCTCAATTTATTTAATAAATTTTCAGTCTGCCCTTCTCACCCTCTATCACAATTGATAATATTTTACATTAAGAGAGAGGAAATGTGGTATCAAAACTTTGTGTAGAATATTAAAGAGATTTAAAAAACATATTCCTTTGCTGAAGGAGCTTAGACAAATGGAAACATTAAAATATTTACCTTCTCATAAATTTGATGCAATGACTAAGAGTGTTTTATGAAGTTCTTCTGGTTTGTTTCTTTTACAGGAAACCAGGTTTTTATCCTTGCTCAAGGATTTCCAAGTATTAATATAGGGAACACAATGTTTTGATGTTTCATCTCTCAGTATTTTCCCATAGCAATCAATTTTTGCCAGCAGTTCAAAGCTCCTCTAAAGAAGTATGAGAAAAAACATCATATGCATAAGTAGAGATGACACTTTATTTGATATTGGTTTGTTGGGTTTTTTTTATTTCAATGCATTAGTTAGCCTCCTTAATCTGCAAAGAAATACAAAACACAGCAAAGTTGCAGGATTCCTGTGCTAGTTTCTCAATTCTCTTTCTCCTCACTCTTCTACATATCCCCGTACACACATTTATGCAGCTGGACTGTTGCACAAGAGCTGTGTTTAGTAAACAGAACAACAAAAAAAAACAACGTTAAGGTCAACAAAACTACTTAAAAAGGGAATCTAGGGAAAAAACTATTATTGAATCAGTTGTGAACAAAGACAGCCATTTGCAGAGCTGAGCAGCATGATGTTTGCAGCATAATAACTGAGTTTAGAAAGAGACATAATACTATCTCTTCAATTGTTAAACTCTATTTTCAGTGTAGTTTCTATAAACTTTTCTACCCCATTGGCTAGTTTCAGTCAAATTTGACAAAGAAGACCACGTAACACTAAATTCTTGCAAATGTCTAACATGAAAAGCAGATTTTTTTTTTTTTAAAGGATCTAAATGTCTTCACCTATTATGGGAAAAGGAGGGAGAACAGTTTTCAAACAGAACAGAACGGGACAACAGCAGCTTCCAGGCCACTCAGCAGGTACATACCAGCCAGGCAAGTCAGCACATGTGCAGCCCCTGCCCAGCCCTAGCACATGACATCTCTTCCCACCCTGCAGGCCAAAAATTTAGGTATGAAATGGGGAACTGGGGGTGGGGAGGGGAACTCCAGTATTACAATCTATAGAAGAAGAAAGGAAGGGTAAGGTCACCAAACTGAAGAAATGGAAGAAAGTAAAATATGGTATATGGAAAGAATGAAGAACTGGAGGAGAGAGACAAAATACCAACGGTGCAGCAGAGGACAAGCTCACTGAAAACTAGACTTACAGAGAGCTGTATGCAGTTGAGCATACCTCAGCAGACTGCATGCATAACCCAGGCAGAAAGGGAGCAGCATCTGTTGGCAGAGGGGGCAACTGCCCAGCAGAAGGTGTCACTGACTGACAACTGTCACTAGCCTCCTGGAAGGCTGCGATGCACTCTTGGAAATTCCCCATTTCAGGATTTCTGTGATCAGCAGAAACAGCAACTTGACAGAGCAAACTTATATGAATGTTCCCACTTCCCAAAACACATTACAGATGCCCAGAAATTTGGTAAAACCTGGAGGCTGCAGCAGCTCTGTGCATCTGCCTAACGTCAGAGCACCAGATGCTGAAAGATCTAAAGAAACAATGCTGCCTGCCAGGATCAAGTCCACATTTCAGCATCTAACACAGCAGTGCCCAATATAGCTTCCACCTTGGCCAAGGTGGAAGCTATATCCATGACCTGTGACAGCAGAAGTACATTCAGCACAGTCCCGAAACTTTAGCAACTTTCATACTGTGTCTAGCAGGCTTACGCAAGCTCTCTAATGGGGTATGCTACATATTTAGTTTCATGAACGCAGTATGTAGCATATCCACATAGTTAGCATATCCTACTTTTCCTGTTTTGGAGAGGGGGAACAAAACAAAAACACTGCATTAGTAATAAGATTTGTCATTCAGTTCCTTATCTTGTATCTTATTATTGTGTTGGCAACAGGAGTTACAGTCTTTCCCTTGTAAATCAGATATGCTGGATGGACTAGACATGTTTGCTTGCTAGCTAATAAATATTACGTAGATTACTGGTTGCCAAAGCAAGCTATTTTATCCTAAGCTCTAGAAGAGAGCTATTGTTTCCTAGTGAGAGGCAGATAGACAGTGCAAGTTTGGTCAGCCTCCAGGACAGTCAAGAGGAGTAAAAGCAAAACAGATTCTAGCCGTGCAGCAACCTTGCAATGGATAGCTATGCAAGTCATGGCAATGGTGCAACAGCTCTTCCCCAGCAGTATAATCAGATTCTGAGTCTTCCAACCCCCAATCCCACGAGAGATGTTTTAGATTAGAGGCTTGTTTAATTATAAATACATATGTAGCATTCCTGAAATTGCCACATTCACAGCATGTTTGTTTTTTAATATATAAACAATCCATTTTATCATTTCACTCCTGTCACACATTAAAAGCAGGAAACAAGATAAAGCACACTTCACAGCTTCATAAGAAACTGGGCTACAGAGAGATAAGATGACCAATACAAACTGCTCATTACTTGGATTTCTAGGATATTTTTCACTGGCGGTGAGGTTGCTGAACTTGTAAGTATCATAGTTTAATCAGATCATCATCAAATCAACACAGTAAAAGAATTAAAAGCCTGTTTCAAAGTTTTATTAATTCAAGTCATAAAAAAGTTACAGCAAGTTCAAATATGTACAAACAGCCATAAAAACAAAGCCATGTTCAGTTATACATGAGCCAGGCAAATGGTCTTGTTATGACACGGCTATGAAAATCAGAATGTTTTCAAAAAACCTCCCACAGGGTTACAAATTTAACCATGTATGCTCCAAAATCCTAGTAACAGCAATTGTCAACTTGTTTCATCATCATAAAATCATGGATAGTTAAGTTTGACTTGAGTAAAATGAGGCTTTTAAAATTCAACTTTCAAACAAATAGCAATAGTAGCATGGTTGCCAGCCTAGGCTTCGTTAAGAGTTTTAACAATCAAAAAGTGAACACATTCCTCTTCCTTATAGGGGGAGTCTTTTAAGAATCAAGATCCATGCCTCCAGTATTGCTCTTGTCTTCTTGTTCAAATCTTACCATCTTCAGTTAATGCAGTTATGCATTCAATCCTCTATGCATTTCATTCATTTCCTTTACCTGGGGGGGAGTAAGAGGAAGATCAACATTACTGCTACTCCTTAACATAAGATCCCCAAAGTTGATATAGCTTTATACTCCAGATTTTCATTTCCATTTGAGGAAATGCACTAAACAGAAGCAAATATGCCAAGACCAGCATTAACACTTCAGCTTTCTACACAGCACTCTGGGGACTATGCAGGGAGCAGACAGCACTGTTTAGTTACAACACTCTTTGGATCCCTTTACAAAGGCTCTGCACTCAGGGCCAAAGTACAGTACGCTACTGCCATTTGTTACTAGCTCATTAGTAAGCAGCTCTTCAACAGAAACTGAAAGCTCAATGGAAATATCCTCTCAATTAAAGCTCTTCCTGATTAAATAAGACTGTCAGATAGTACTTCCCGGGGACTTCATTGTCTGTATCAAATCGAGTACAGTCCTTGCTATGGATATGTAGAGTAGCACTTAGCTTTTGCCCTCCCTCCCAGAACTGGGAAACCCATATTGTCAGTGGTCTTTGAAACTACTGCAGAGCAAACACAGTTAACTATATAGAGATGAAAACTAGCTACGGAATTTGAATATTTTGACACTACCTGAACACATCTGCAGCATCCAAAGCAAGCTTTTAACCTACACTGAACCTAGTTAGGAATGTCAGGTTTCTAGCCAAAAAATTTCCCCAACCCCTCTACACCATAAGTATAGTTTACCTCTGCTTTCACGTACTTCCCTTTTCTTCGTCTTGTGCAGACCTGTAAGGGAAAAACAGAGTAATTGTAAAGGTCAAGTCTTCACTTAAAATTGCAACCAGATATAAGTTACATTTAAAACTCCAGACTGGAAGCTGTCCCTTCCCCATCCTTCTAAGGGGTGGTAGAGGGAAGGCTGTTTCTTGAGATCAGGAGGCCGGACAGGTACATTCTCCATCTCAATAAATATCTTGTTTGCAATGCAACACCCTTCTGCCATAATCTGAAACAGTGACAGTATGCTCATCACCTCTTTCCCACACCCCAGTCTCAGAAAAAGCAACATAAATCTAGTTTTAGATTTTAGAGCAAGTAGTTTACAGAGGAAGGCTGTTCCTGTTCAAGACCAATTACTCTGGGACATAAGCTTTTCCCAGATGATACTATCACCCATTCCGTTTGGTAGCTTTGTTAGAACTTACCAGTACAACAATTCCAGCAACTATCGCTAGTATTACTACTACAATGACAGCAATGACACCAGGAGTCAGTGACTTCATGGAGAACTCTGGTGCTACTTCATCTACGTAGTAAACCACTATCTTCTCAAAATGAAGCATTTCATTATCAATACTGATGTTTAATCTGTCATTGTGAAAGAGGGAGTCACCTTTTACCTAAGAACAAATACAAAGGAGATTTGATAGTCACCTTGTAACAGACATTATCCAGACACTGCAATAATTCATTTTGTTTTAGCCAGTACACACACAACCCCCCCAAATCCCCAAATAACCCATACCACACACACAACACATTGCATGTAATCAATATACATATTTAGTCTTTAGCTGACTTGACCCATGATGCACTTACATCTTTTTCAAAGTAGTAAGCCACATTGGCTATATCCACATCTCCAGGAGATTTGTCTGAGGAATTTTGCTTCAGATCAATAGTAATGTAAGGGTTTTCATACTGCAAAAAGAAGTATAGCATCAGAAAGGTGCTAGTTTAAAGCTGACTATCAAATACACAACAACATACTATGATCCGACTTGTGAGCTCACATTTTGAATCAAGTTTATGGTACTTGTTCTCAAGCAAAGTGTTTACAGTATGATTCAATTTTTTTTTTAACTGGAGCATAGAGGGAATTCATTTATAGACTAGAAGTGACATGTATTTTCCCAGTATTTCGATTCAGATACAGCTAGTTGCTAGTTGCTCAATACAGCACTACTTGGAAGTGTTACTAAGAAAGGTGAGCAGGCAGCTCTAAGGTTTTCTTCTGAGAATACACCTCCCAAAGAGTAGAGGACAAGCACAAGATAAGATGACCTCCTCACGTACATTCCAACGTTATTTACATGTTCTCCACTTTAAGGGATGTATTCCATGCACTTAAGTTTTAAACGACACTTTTGAGAGCACATGCCTAATTACGCTCTACTCATGCTCTAGTCCTGCTGTATTGCATTAGGCAGACCAGACTGGAATTTGCAGTTATTCACAACAAAGAATGAAATTCTCCCGTTTTAGTAAAGTTATGTGCCTCTTACCACAATATCACCTATATAGCGTCCATCCAACATATAACGACTGGTAATTGTTTCCACGAAGGCTCTACAAGAATATTAAAGTCACAACTGTCAAAAGCAGAATACTATTTTACACACCTATTTTCAGGTTTATGAACGACCAGTATAACTGATTTTCTCTGTAGCCTCTCATTATTAAGTGGTACTAGAGCTCTGTTAGTTCCCAACACTGAAGTTGCATTTATTGAATAGAATTACTGAGTTTTGGATAGCAAAAAAAAGTTTAAACAGTTTTGAGAGTTCACAAGAAGGAGCTAAACAGTAGCAGCTTTTGTTCGGGGGCGGGGGGGAGGGGGGAATCTCACAGCTACAAGCACATTTTTCTTGCTATATGACCTCTGACAAAAAAAGTAGGATTTTATTTTATAGCCCCCCAAAATAGCTTAACTGTTATTTTTTCTCTTGCTCCTTCATTCAGACCTGCGCAGCTCCCCCCAACCCCAATCAGTTTACTTTTTGGGTAGGGTAGTTTCACCTTATTACCTTCCCATTTCCTTCAATAACTGGAACTCACCAGAAGTCAAAGTAGCAATAAATCAAATTTTAATGGAAATTAATCTCATTAACTAATATACTTCCAATCAAAATTAAAACTTCTACAAAGGACCTGTAGGTGATTTCTAAAGTGTTCAGCAAATGAGTTTCAGCCATGCATTTTTATGCTTAGTCRTTTAGAAGTAAACCAGATATCTAGTAGTAAGTGCAGACATTTCCATGACATCTCACTTACGATCATCACTTACTTCTTTAAAGACCCAGTGCTCAGAGGAGCTTCTCTCTCACCGTGTTTCATTTTAATGATGATCCACCTGAAGTAAGAGGCAAGTACAGTAAATATTCTTGAAGAGCGTGCATACAACATATTGCATGCTAAATATCCAAGGCTGGTGCAAAATATGCAAAACCAAAGCAGCGAGGAAAACAAAAAAAACAAAGTCTCATTGTTACCAGAAGAAAAAAAAAATTCCAGTAAACGAGAATTTATTGCGCCATGTTCCTTCAGTCCCAGTGCGTTATTCATACAGGTACATTCTCTGTAATGCAGAACTTAATACAGGAATGCTTTTATGTCACAGCACACCCTAACCTGTTGAAAGACTTACCTTGTTCTGACTAGTTCGTTGCACTTCAAGTTTGTGTCATGTTTGTCAGTTCTTCTCACACCAGCTGTATTCACACACCAGCAGGAGGTTCCATTGCATTGCCTTGCCTTGAACATGCCATTATTTTCACAGTCAGGATCATAAAGGCCATCAGTATCTTCAAATGCCTCTTTTGGTTTCTCACGACGACCTGCTTTTGTACCTGTCATTTCTGCTTTCATCAACAGGCATTTTGAAGTCACTAAAAAATAACCAGAAAATCATGTTATACTTCTTCAGACTGTGCACATTCAAAACAGTTGCTAGTTTCTTACGTAAAAGCGTAAGGTTATGTCAAAAGCAACATTTTAAGCTATCACAGGGAAGAGCAGGTGCCTGTCCAAAATGTAGGCGGTGCACTAAGTCAACATGGTTGGGATAAGCCAGCTTCTACGTAAGTCATGTGTTCAGTACCACATCCAGCCACCTTCAATTTCTTCCACCCAGAGGATCATTTACAGCTTAGCTGAGCTTGAATCAAGGCTTTTAACTCTAGATTTGTAGGAGGCAGGTCCTTACCAGCAGGCTCAAAACTCATCTTTGGGAAATCCTTGTCATTAGATAGGGACCAAATATTAAAGAAGATGGGAGGAGGCCGCCTCAGTATAACCACACACACATTTACAGAAGTTGCTCGGTAGGGACTATAAACCCTTATCTACCATTATCAGTTGACCTGGAACACCAGGAAGAAGCTTTCCTTTCCCTTCCCATACTACCATTTTTGTCAGGAGCTCTCTGGGCTTTCTTTACGCACTCAAGTTTCACGGACACTCCTGTTTGGCACCCCTGAACATATGGGAAGGCACTGCCTAGGCCACAACAACAAAATACAGCTTTAAAAAAAAACAAAAACCAAAAAAAAAAAAAACAAACTTACAAGTGTCACACTCCACAGTTACTCCGGAACCAATGGACTCACACTGGCAAGTGTCTCCCATCTTCACACAGTTGGTGACACGCTTGTTTTTTGTGCAAACGCAGTCTGGAAGAGAAGTAGAACCGTGAACCCTGGGGCCCCGGGGAGGACACGAAGGAGCAGCCCCCCCTCCCCCCCCGCACGACCCTGCGCACCGGGAGGAGGCCCCGGGCTCCCCCTGAGCACAGAGGGGGCCGGCGCCAGCCCCTCCGCGGGGTTTGGGGGTCCCGAGCGGGGGCGAGGCCCTCTCGCAGCGTCCCGCAACCCCTCCCGGGGGCCGGCGCCACGGGGCGAGGCGGCCGGGCGCCCCCCCCCGCCATCTTCCCGCCGCGGGGAAGCCCCTCCCCTCCCCGCCGGGCCCGCGCCCCGGACACAGGGGGCGCCATTTTGTGGCGCCGCCAGGGGCAGCGCGCAGCGGGGCGCCCGCCCGCCCGCGGCGGCGGCAGGACGGGGGGAGGGGGCGGCCCGGCGGGGCAGCCCGGTGCGGAGAGCGGGGCGCAGGGGGGAGGGGAAGGCGCGGTCTCTCACCCTCCTGCGCCCAGCAGGCGGTGGCGCAGAGCAGCAGCAGGAGCGCAGCCCCGCGGAGCAGCTGCATGGCTTCGGCCGGCGGCGGGGCGCGGAGAGGGGGATCCGCCGAGGTGCGGGCCGCAGAGAGAGCGAGAGGGAGGGAAGGAGCGAGCGGTGCGTGCGCGGCGCGGCGCCGGTGTGAGCCGCCCGACGGGTTCCGCAGGTGGTGGCCGCGCCGCGCCCTGCGGCTCCGGTTACACCTGCGGCGCGCGGGGGGAACGGCCGCCGCGGCCCCGCCTCCTCCCGGCTCCCTGCTCGCAGCCCCGCGACGCGCGCTGTTAAACGGCCGGCGGGGGGGGGAACCCTCCTCCCGCCGCACCTGGGCGAAACTGGCCTGGCCGGGGCGGGGCGGGCACGGTCTCCCGCCCCTTCCCTGCCGCTGGCCAAATATAGGCTTTTCCGGAGGCGCCGAGGAGGGGGGAGTGGGAAAGGCCCCTCGAGGGGCGGAGGCGAGGGGCTGCCGGTGAAGGGGGCTGCGAAACCGCGGGGGGACCCGCGGCGCGGCGCTGCCGGGGGAGGGCGGCGGCGGCGGCGCCCTCGCAGGCGGGGAGAGGCTGTTAGTCACGGCGGGAGCGGCCCCGCACGGTGACACGCGGGCCCGGGCAGTGGGGCCGGCTCCTCTCCCTGTCCGGCCCGGCCCGGCCCGTGTGGGGCAGAGCCCGGGTTGGGGGTTTCTCTCTCCGGCCCGGACAACTTCAGCAGGTCGCTCCCGCAGCCCGTTTGGAGCCCGCCGAGGGCTAATCTGTAATAAATAACGACCAGTGCTTTACCATTAGTTTTGTACGAGCCCAGCGGCGTCGTTAGAACTATCCTGAAAGCACTTCATCCTTAAAATAAATCCTGATAATCTCTCGGTAAACCGAGGGGAAGAAAACCCACAATGCCTAGCTATGCTATATACTATTCCCTACAGATATTCCTGCTACCTCTTTATTTTTTTTAGACTCCTGCCGTAAAATGTGACACTAGGTACCTCCATGTTAGGACTACTCTGAAGAGAGTCGCTTCTGGCGCTGGAGGATCCGCGCTTCCTCCTCCGGAAAATGCAGTCTTCAGTGCTTCACCTCGGGGCAACGCGGCCTTGGGGAAACCTATGAAACCGTGGGCAGCGCCAGAGGCCTGCCGAGGAGGAAACACGGGAGAGCCTGCTTCTGTTTTTAAAATGGCTTCCCAAAGCGTACAAGCGATGCTGAAATACAAAACAGAAGAGAGGCCAGGGTACATTGAAATTATTTTCTGAAACTATTTTTGAGTTTATTCGTTTAGTTGGAGAAGAAAAATAAGGAAAACACAAGGGTCTTTCTGAATTATTAATGCTATGTTAGTGTCATAGAAAAGCAAGTTATTTTAGTAAAGGGGAAAACCAGAATGACATCCCTCTAAGGCTGTTCCTGCTTTTATGTGAAGTAAATGGTGTTTCCAAAGAGTGCTCTAACTTCCACTTACCAGTGTTTACATTAGCTATACAATAAAAATACATTGTCTCTCCTTGTATATGCAGAGGTCAGTTAATGAAACTTCATATAAAGCTTTCACATGTGCAGGTTAGCCGTCTTTGTGGGCTTGTCTGTTTGTGCGGCTGCCTTGCATCTTCATTTTTGTATTGACCGTTGTCTACAACGCACTTCCAAAGTCAAGCGAGAGCTGTCTCAGATGGGTCGGGATTAACAGACTTCTTTAGGTCTCTCCTGGTACATTCTAGGTTAGACTTGTGCAGCACTTACCTTCTTGATTCCCCATGCAGTTTTGGGTAGCTTATTAATTCCCCTCTGGTCTAGTTTGCAAAGAGTGTCAAATAAGCAGCCTAAGTTTACCAAAGCGTAAACTTGGAAGGACCTTGAAGACTCTGATGTGGACTTCCTACATTACTGCTGTCAAGTGATGGCATTCTTAGTAAAGATGAATGGGATCAATAGGCTCAGAAATGGCTACCTGTGGTAAAGCTTATCTTCTAGGTGTATGTATTGGTTTATGCAAAGTGAGAAGAGTTACCCATTCATTTATCGCATTGCTATGCTGAGCTATGTAAGCCTTGAAAACGAAGAAATTGTGATAGGCTTTTGCCTTTGTGTTTCTTTAAATATTGTACATTTACAAGAACAGGACAGGATGATGACATGCTAATTCTCCTGGTGATCTCCTGGTCCATGTTCTGCATAAGTAAACTTCTGTGCCTAATAATAAAAATCCAAACTTTACACTGCAGTTGCGTAATGTTTACTAACCATAGTGACTACTACAGGTAATAGTGCTTCTTCTTGCACTTCCTCCAAATATTAGACAAGTCTTTGTTACTAGTTTAAAAAAATAACCCAAACCTTTAGGGTCTGAGAGTTGAATGGACAGGATATTTGCGCGGACTGAAGAAGCCTGTTATAATTTTGGTTTTTTAGTATGACACCTAAYGTGTTCCTTGAACTGCTAGTTACCAGCTGTAGAAAGCCCCTACGATAACTGCCATGCAAAGATAGGTGCAATATGTTGCTTTTTGAAATACAGCATTTATTTTTTCTCCGATTTACAGGAGCTAATACAGAGCTCATTACATACAATTTCCCCAGCTTTCCAAATCAAAAGAAGATCTGTTTATACATATGAGCATTGTTCACTATTGTAGGAATGGAAAGAGACACTCTGCATGATGTCATTCCCCAGAACAGTAATAGAAATTAGGGGCCATTCTCAATGGCATTAATTTCACCATCTTTCCAGGTTATTTTGAGGGAAGCTTTTATGCAGAATCAAAGGCGCTGGGGCAGACGTCTGGTTAAAAGAATAAAAGGGCCCAAGTATTGAAGTAACTTCATTACACAGATACCCCAGTGTCGAGGGGATTGGGGAGTAATGGCTTTTTTTGTTCCTTCTGCAGTGATACAAATGCCTTTCCTCTGGAATTACATGACTTTACTTACTTAAGTATAAATTAACTTTCCCCAGTGTACAGCTCTAAAAGCAAGGCTTTGCTTACTGGTTATAATGGGAAAAGCGTATCAACTCTTGGAGATATGTCCTCTTATCAAATAAATGAATGCTGATTAGGCAGTACAGTGTAGGCCGGTTGTGGTTTACAGTTCAGATAATGTGTTCGTAATGTTTAAATTATTATTTATCTACTCTATCATACAGCAAAAATAATAAAAAAAGTTTAAATCACCAGCCCATATGGCAGCATATGGAAAATTCAGAAGGCTCATATCATCTGTATTTTTGAACTTTTGCACTCTAATTTACATGCGCTCCAGATCTGTTTCGAGAATAAAGTTCAGTTCACTAAAGTATTAATTCAAGAGCCACTGAGGTCAGTGGGAGATTTTTGTTGACTTCAGCGGACTGCGGATCAGATCTAAGGAGGTCTACCCAGCTCCTTCAGAAGTCATTGAGCATTGGTGTGCTAATGCAATCTGGCCTGGGGCTTTGCGAGGTACTTTCCAAGTGTTCAGTGGAACTTGGTAAATGGGCTTGTGATACTACACAGGGACAGAAAAAGAACAAAATCGACTTTCGGGTAAAGTTGCAGGGGAGTGTGAGTCATCCCTTAAGTATCAGGAAATGATGCTAGGTGGGGCTGTTGCATGCACAGATTGAACAGATGAGCAGAGGGAGTATGATTAGTTCAACTGGAGTATTGGCAATTCAACTTTATTTGAGATTTTTCACAGGCTCCAGACCTGATCAGTTCTGGGTGCACTCTGTTAAAGATAATCAAAGGCTCATCCCGAAAAAAGGCTATGTATTATGCCCAATTTCAAAACAGTAGTACTATTGTTTTCCCACAAAATCAATAATTTTTGAAAATTCATGATGAATTATAAGAGGTTAATGCAGTAGAAGTTACAAACAAGCAGAAATAGTCTTATGCTCAAAAGTGTCAAAAGGTTATGTCAGCAGACATTGATATATATTTTATATATATATATATATATATATAGTCTGTATTATAGCTTAACTCAGGAACTTCATTAGGTGTTCAACTTTTATTGCTGACTATATACCTTCTACAAAGAAAGCCTTGAAAGAGCCATATCAAGAGGGCAATACTGAGAAATTACGTATAGATTCTTGTCCTTGATGTGTTTCTGAACATTTCATACCTTTGCAAACCAAGGCATGTGGCTACTCAAAGAACTGTAATAATGCTGCCACTTCAGCATATTTTTTTCTGCAATTTGAAAAACACTACATAAACAGGTAAGTACTATTATCCTTATTTGAATAATGAGGAGCATAGAGAGCTTAAATGTTTTGGCCCTGCAGAGCTGGTCAAATATAGAGCTAATAAGAAAATAAATGAGCAATCATATGTCTTCTTGCTATACTATGTATGAACACTGTAAAAAGATACTTTACATCTTTTGTTTATTGTTGGTCTGTTTCTAGGTCATATTTTTTTTTCTTCGAATAATAACATAGTTTGTTTAAAGATGTAACTGTTTGTTTTGCTGCAGCCGGCAACACACTGGAGATGGAAATTAGTTCAGAGGCGGTAGCAGTGCTTCTGAACTCATCCTCAGCTTCAGAAGCCCACAGCTGTTTCCTTCTCCAGCGGGTTGGAGTCCTTTGACTGAAAGTAAGAGGTAGACCACTGCTCTGCTCGTTCAAAGGTTCGTAAAACTAGACAGGGTGTAGCCACAGGAGAGAAATGCTCATGCAATTACTGTGTGTTACATTTGCATCTTTGAGGATTATAGAAACCAACCCGTCTGATATTTTGTGGCATCCTAACCTCTCCGCCAGGCTTAGTCTTAGCTCCAGTGGGTGGGGTCAGGAGCAGGCTCTCACCTTTGTCTTTACTTAGATGAAAATGTCTTCATCGCTCTTTTACCTACAGCTTTTTTTAGCACGTCTACTGTCAGCATTTAAAACTGCTTAAAATATGCAGCATTATGTGGGGGGAAAAAAAAAGGATAAGCCTTCATCCAAACTACTTCATAGCAGAGAGGCAAGCACATTAATTTCATACCGTGCCCAAGCCCTCAGAACACTGACTGATTCAGTATATTTTGAAAAGGGCTATGAGGAAAACAGGAGAACACTGGTTGTAGTAGGGGGAGCTCCATTTACACTAAAATGTTTCAGTTGTGACATCTAGTTTAAAGCACTTTTCTGCCCTTTTAGCCACGCTCTGTGAAAGAAGATACAGATGGACCTTTGTCAAAACACTTGTTAAAAACTGTTCAAGAGAGTCCTAAAGAGTTTTTAACAGGTTTTATAGCCTTACAACATCTCTGTGCTGTAGGCAGAACCAAAGCAGATGGATATACAGGCATACAGTTTGTCCTGTTTCTCAGTGTGGTGTTATGAAAAGGCACATGCAGTGCCTTTCTCACTGCTGGGAGATATCTGCCTTTAAATTTGCTTTGTGTACAGGCAAAGCTAGGTATAAGGCAAGCTTTGGTGTGGATTTACAGTATGTCAGTTAATCCACAAAAATAACCTATGGACAGAGTTGTACCCAGCAGTAAGCCGAAGAAATTCATTCTTCCCTGAAAACAGGGACACAGCATGCACCCAGGCAGTTGCTGCGGAGCAGCTAACATACTATAAATCCCCACCCAGGCTTGCGTCACTGCAGCTTGTATATATAGTCATACCCAAAGCAAAGGTTAATAAATATAGCAATGAGATGAGCAAACAATCTAATCCCACAAACACAATTTAGGATAAGAACAAAAGGGACAGCAGAGAGTAAGGTTAAAAGGCCTAGATGTTCCATAGACCAGAGAATGCTTCTTTTTTCTCATTGAAATAAATTGATTTCGTGTTGTAACCACTTTCCTAGCTCACAGGTTTCCCTTACCTTTTCAGGTGTTGGTAATGGCTGCTACCAAAGTTCATCTACTTCTCTTTGCACTTTAATTTACAGCCCTTGTACTAGTCATTTTATTGCTTCAATTGCTGGGTGAGAAAGCTTTTACAGCTTGTGATTATTGAACTCGGAGAAACAAGAAAGCTTTCTGACTTTTTGGGGAGTAACTGCAGAGCCTGTTGCTCCTTGGAAGGGGCATTCAATGTTTAACAAGCTCTGGGAAGTCTGATTTAACTGTGTGGGCCCTGGAAGTGAAAAAGATTCCAGACTCCTTCCAGCTCACATTTTGACTCAGCTGTTTTTAGTCCGTAAGGGTCTATCCTTAAAAGTTCTGCCTGCATAACTCTGAACTTCAGGCTGTTCTTTTTTTCATAGCATGAGGGGATTGGAGCCAAAATATTTGCATACAGAAATATTTTTTCCTGACTTCAAAAAACTATAGCTATATTACTGTTGATTAATTCTTTCATGGGATAAGTCTTCTGAATGCCATGCCATCAAAATAAGGCTCTCAACAACAGAGAAATTATACTGTCTATAATTACTACTATTATTTCATATTATAGGGGTTATGGTCATGGACAAGCATTCTATTGCGCTCAGCAGTATAACAGAGGGAAAAAAATAGATGGCCTGTGCTTGAAAGAGTTTAGGATTGAAATTATGCAATCATTAAACTGAGAGGTAAATCTAAACTTCAGAACTGGAAAATGAGATGAGAACATTTGATGCAATTTACCCATTTTGCCCAACAGAATTATAAGCCATCTAGCTAAAGCTTGAAGGCTTTATCCACTCAGCCATCTGTTAAGGTAAGAAATGATGCACTCACCTTCAGGAGAAGCTTAGAACATTATTTTGAAAACACTACAGGTCTTGTACTTTTGATCTCTCTAGGTAAAAAGATATATATCTTTCCTGGATAATAAGCTGCTTGAATCAGATGTTTTATGGTTTTGTGCACTAATGTGCACATATATATTGAAATCAATAAGAATATGCATGTGTTGTTACTCACTAAATTTGAATGGACTATTTTCAGCTGATGTCATTTAATAAAAATGTTTTTTGATTTAAGTAAAACTTCTTTAAGTTTTATTATTTCAGTGACATTTTCACCAGGAAGATTTTTGAAGTCTAGAGCTTTCTAGTCATTTCCGAGAGGAAAGCAGAGAAAACTTCCAAGTTGAAGAGCTCACATTTTTCAATCCAAATCTAGGCACCTTGCACATGTGCAATACACTGGGAGCTCCTGGGCACAGCCACTCCTTGCTCCTGCACCTGCACCTCAGGAAGCCTGGTGCCCTCAGCCCTGGAAACAAATGGCTCCGGGGTCATCGTGGTATAGACAAATCTGGTTTATTAGTGCTCTTTGCACAATACAGTTCGAAGAAACTGCATGGGCACAACTGGATAACAAATAACTATGCTTATTAAATACGCACAAATGTGCAATGTAAAATTTCCAGTGGCTTTTAAAAGTTAGAATATGGTGGGTGACATCAGAAGGTTCAAAAATCATGTAAAGGGGTACTGTGCTCTTCACCTCCTTTCCCTTTAGCGTAAAGTATGCATTTTAGAGTTGTAAGTTACTGTTATTGAGAGATGCGACACAGAAATGCCAGTCCTTAAAAATAATTCTTCGATGCTTCCACTGTTTGTTTTGAATTAAATTCACACAGAATATTTCAGTCTATTTACAGCAGAAATGAACAGCAAGCTCAAACTTATGTCCTCAATACTTATGCAGCTTTGTTGCCACAGAGCATTTGGCTGTTCTGAAGTATGCAGAAGCAGCATGTTTAGGCATGTGTTGTGTTTGCTGCTGACCCATTTGCTATACTAGTCCAGCAGTACATTACCTGGTCACTGCATAATTTCCAAATGATATTTTATATGGTTTCTGAGTTTCTCAGTATCTGAGAATAACCACAGCTACGCTTGGACTTAGGTATTAGAAAARACTATGTGCTTAGAAGTTCTTTTCAAATAAACAAGACTGAAAACAATTTCCATGTGCATTCATCCATCATAATGACATATACTTAAGTGGCACTAGACCATTTTTAGTTTTAATCATACTGTAACATTTGTCAATAGCAAAGATTTAGCTGTAAGGCTCCTTTTCAGTGTCCTTACTTGCTACTTCAAGTAGCAAACAGGTAAGCTGTATTCAGACTCTTATGCTTACTCCTAGCCCAGGTACCACAATGCTTTAATGATCTGTTTCACAAAACTCATCCAAATCCTTACTCTCCCTTCTCACTTAAAAGAAACATGGACCTGAACCCACATCTATCACCAGCAACCAGTGCACTGCACTCTTTATTATGAAAGTGTCACTGCATGTCTAAAGTTTGCTTTTTACATGAAAGCTTTGATTTAGTTATTTATCTTTAGGAATCAAGCTGTCATCTTGTGCATGTTCCATCTAGAACATACTTGAATGAGAGGCTGGTTTCCCCCTGACAAGGTCGGGAGTACTCTTTACAGGGAACAGATCTATTTTTCTCTAGTTTACACTCTGCAATAAGTAGGAAAAGTCTGTCATCTGAAAAAAATGTACAGTTTATTTTGAACAATGGTCCATATTTAAAAAAGCCAATGTTTCTTCTTCATGCCTTCCTTTGAAAAGAAGTATCTGGTGCTCTTCCAATGCTACTTTATCTTTCTCAAAGAAAAAAAAAGTTCACTGGAAAGGATATCAGAGATAAAAGCATTTGCTTTCTTACCTTCCAAATGTTAAAAGATAGAAAAAATTTTATATATATCATAAATATAATCTATTGAAGTATGAGGCCTGTGTTTTTCTTCAGTGAGACTTCTGAATCTATATGTAAATAACTCATTCACTGAAAAATTTTAAGATTGTTTGTTCATTTAAGAAAACTGCTCTGTACCTGACTTTTTGGACCTAGCTACTGGATTTAAACAACTCAGTTCCAGAATATGTATGGGAAAAAAAAGCTTGCAAAAAGCAAGATGTAAGAATTCAAAACCAAGCCTTACTGGTTATATTAAAAAAAAAGCAGTTCAAACTGTGATAACATCAACATGAAAAGCAGCTAAATTGATTTACATGTACAATGTACAATTCAGAACAGCGATGCTAAATCCACTATACGAAACCAGACAAATGCTACATCATCTCTGTTTAAATTGCTTGTGGTGAAACAGTGCCCCCTGATGTCCAGCGAGTTAGAGAACTAAAATTACATTCTTCTGGATACTCCTCGAAGAACTGTACAAGCTTTAAAAAACTGTACTTAATATTATATAAGGTTGCGAACCAGTTAAGTCCGCTATCTCATGCACAAGATTTACTGTCTGGTGAAGTTCTGTTTCCTTATTGTCACTCTGCTCAGCACCTTTTACCAGGTAAGTAGAGACCTGCAAGCAGGCTATACTCAACCCAAGAGTACAAAACGATTGTTTATTGGCTAATGCCCAGAAACGCAGGATTTAGCAAGCTAGCAGGCTAAGCAATAGTATGCTCATTGCCTCCACCTGGAGACCGCACAGGTCTCTGCCGGCCAGGCAAGCGTCAGTCAGGAGGGCTGCGGCAGCCCCTGGTGCTCCCTGGAACAGATGCTTAGCAGTGCTGAGCGGCCAGCTGCTGACTCCCCGAGTTTTCCTGTAGGATTTTACACCTTTCCACGCTGATGTTCTTCCTCTTGAATCCTTCAGTCATCCCTGCCTCAACAATCCTACCGCAGCCCGTAGAGTCCCACAAGATAAGAAAGGGAAAATTGCAGGCTTTCTCACAACTTCACAATTTGCTCAAGAGCGTGAGCCAACGTTACGCAGCAGGGCTCTGCATCAGAGCTCAGGGCCGGGTCCTGGCGCCAGGGCGAAGGTACAGAAGGGGTTGCCAAGAGTGCATCACAGTATCTGCTGAATAGCTTGATTGCTAACAGATCTTAGATAGTGAAAAGGAAAAAAAAAAATTCTTTTAATACTTTGTTGCAGAATCACTAGCTCCAAAAAATCCATTCTAGAAAGGAAAAAGCTACAAGGAAAAACAAAGAAAAAACATACAAACTCTGGGAAGCTCTGCATGGAAAAAGATCCACTTTGTAAGCCCCCTTATATTGATAAGATAAAGGACACAATCTGAAGATGAAAAATATAAGAATGCAAACACTTCAAAATTATCATAGCACTTTCATGTTTTCCAGTACTGCAAAAAATGACAGGAGTTAGCTTCCTAATTTGAATGGTTTATTATAGAAGTTTTATAACTTTTCTTCAGTTTCCACAGTTGTCAAATGAATGGTAATTAACTGAAAAGTACTTTGAGGGCCTTAGATAAAAAGTGTTATGCACAAAGAGTAGCATGTACATGTTGTAAATTTTGGGGGGAAAAATAAAAAACGACTTAATGCAGGCTGACTCAGCCTGAACACACATGCTTATGAAGGGAGAACCTCAGTGTAACAGACTTCTGTCTGACTGACTTATTTATCTGCTCCCTGCTGCCAGGTCTCTTGATTTCGGCATATTCCCTACAGAGAAGGTGTTAGTTCATACTTACTGCTTGATATATTTTCTCCCTCTCTGAAGTACACAATCAGAAAGCTGATGTGACCTTTTCCTGAATATAATCACTAACTCGGAGTACCTAAATAAAGATATCTAGCAAAGTATTAATAAAAGATGAGGGAAGAGTAAAAGGCCTGTCCTATCATTACCATAACAAATGAAACCAGTTGCCCTTTAATTGGCCTGTATAGGAGGAAGCAATATGAAACTGGATGTATTTCCTGCCATCTTACTGGACTAAATCTTTAGCTCTTATAACAAAAGACAACAGTAAGATTCCACATGAAATCTTACTAGTTGAGAAAGTTTTTCATTCTTTATATTACATTTCAATAGGCTGCCTTAGACTAATTGCATAATATTACATGCAAGTAATTGCTTGCCTGGAAAAGTAGCATTAAGGTACTGCATTTGTGTTTTTAACCTTCTTTGAAGGCAAGTATATTTTCTTCTCTCTTATGGGATATGGGTTTTTTTGTAGAGATGTTTCAAAGGAGCTTTTACAATGTTGTCGGACAGCTGAGAGATTACAGTTGAATCAAGTTCTGAAGTGGCTCTGTATACCGGAAAGGGCAACTGCAACACACACACCAGTGCAGAGCAGCAACACTGCGTATTTCTCCCCCATCACAAAGTCCTGAGCGGGCCCTAGTCTGCTCGGTGCCGGGCGGCAACAGCAGCGCACCCCAAACTTTCTGTTGGGGGCCAAGCTGCAGAAAATGCACGTTTCTAACGCGCTTTGAAACCCAACGCAGCGCTGAAACCCAGCTGCGGTGTTTTGCCTTGCCCAGGGGCCCACGTTGAGTAACTGTGCGCACACYGTGCCGGTGTCCGACGTGAGTCGCGTCACTGTGCAGAGCTACGAAACAAGCTGGGAGATTTTTAGATCGACAAAGTCTCCGTTTTCCACGATTCGAGCTGCGTAGGGTTGGGGTTTTCAAGCTTTTCTTGGGAACCAGGAGGGATGGGGAAGCACAAGAGCTGCATCTTACTTGTCCGTGTGCATCCAGGAATTTGATCCTTAAGAGAAACGCTGCCTCCAGTAACACAAAAATTCATCACGCAATCATCAGGTTACACCACTTCTTATAAATGAGCAAACAGGAATAGATAATCCCCAAACTGTTTCTTCTTGTATCACCTTCCAATTTTATTTTTATTTTTTACCTTCTTTCCTCTAAACGTGCCACTTTGGGGCCTTCCTGGGGGCAGCCCTCTCCCCGCCTTGCGCTCCTGCTCCTGCCAGGCTGGGAGAGGGGTGCCGAAGCGCCTGAGCAGCCACCACCGCCACCGCCGCCGCCGCCACCCAGCGGGAGGGAGACGAGCGAGCCACCGCGGGCGCTCCATAAACCAGATCTCTGCCCCGCCCGCACCCGCCTGCCCTCCCGCCTAGCAACAGCGCTCCCCTTTCCTGATTGATTGATTGGTTGGCTGGTTGGGAGGACGCCCCTTCCCCCCCCGCCGCCCCGGCCCACTCGGCCTAGCGCCCCCAGGGCGACGGCGGGGTGAGGCAGGTGAGCGTGCTTTGCCTTCCGATTGGCGGAGGCGGCTCCCTCCTGCGCTTCGATTGGCGGTGAGGCGCGCCATTTCGAGCTGGGAGGCGGGGCGCTCGGCGGCGTGCCGAGGTGAGTGCTCGCCCCGCCCCGCCCCGCCCCGCCCCGGCCTGAGGTGGGTAAAGGGCGCTGAGAGGCGCTGTGCCGCGCCGCGCCGCCCTCTGTGAGGGGCTCGCTGGGAACTGGGGGCTTTTGCATTTTATTTTTTTTTTTTTGAAAATTTTTTTATTGTAGGCGGGCTGCTGCGAGGCTGCCTGAGCCCGCTCCGTCCCCTGCAGGGGCGCGCTGAAGATGTGAGGGCGCTGTTTGCAAGGCAGGCGCTGCCCCTGCAGTGGTTTCCCCGCCTCCTGCCACGGGTCGGCGGCCCGCTTGTGGTTCTGGGGCGGTATTTGGCAGCTTCCCCCCGGACACGCCTCCCCAAAATACTCCTTGTTGTGCAAGGATGCCCCCGTCTCCTGTCCGTAGAGACACCACACTCCCTTTGGTACCTCCTCGATTTTATAGTTAAAAACACCTCGGGTCTTCCTGGGCTATAGCTTCCGATTCTCTCTCGTTACAAAAGTTTGATTTCCAGTGGCTCTAACCAAGTATTTAAAAAAATAATTTAAGAGTTCAATATTTTAATGTCTTGCGGTTTAATTATAGTTCTGTGGCATTAACTCTATGAATATTATTAAAGAAATACAACATCACAAATAGGAAAGGAAGAATGAAGATTTCTTGGTAAGCTTAAGTACATGTGTAGGGGCTGTGTGGATTTGACAAACTGCAACTTTTCCAGTAAAAGTTTTTTTTTTCAAATATTGAATGAAAAAAGAAAGGTAAAATCTCCTTCCTTTGAAAAGACCTTTATCTAATCAGAACTACATTAAAGAAATCTACGTAGTTGACTTAGGGCACAAGATTCAGATAATTACTACTTATACAATTGATTTCTCTATCACCTGACATACAAGCTCCACTGAAGATGCTTGATTTAAACACTACAAATATAGAGAAGTACTGCTCAAGCTGGCATTATCTTTTGTAGTTAATTTCTTCTTCTTTTTCAACAGGAACCTTTACTTACCAAAATGAGACACAATCTGGTGTGTCAGACACCTCCCTCTGTCACTGTTCACGTAAAATCAAGTGCACCCAGATCACATCAGCAAAAAAAACTCATTAGACTAAAGCGTCCTACTTTTAAAGACCGTCATGAAAACTGCGAAAAAAAGGTTCCTAGTCATAAATATAAACGTCCAAAGGGACCATGTCTAGTTATTCAGCGTCAGGAAATGACAGCTTTCTTTAAATTGTTTGGTAGGTTAATAATAATATGTGTCAATGTTTGAACAGTAGTCAGTGTGTATGTTACCTAAACAGCACGGTAATTTGAGAGAACTTTTTACATAGATACTGACAGCMGTGTCTTTGTCTAAATATATTTTATTGTTATATTTTAGTGTTTAAATGTTTAATGCTTAAGTTAAAAATACAAAAAGGGCTATCAAACTGATGAAAAGCATCTTTTTAAGTTACAAATGAAACAAAAGTTGTGTGATACTTCCTTCTATGATAATTTCTTTCCTTTCTATTTCCTCTTACATTTCAACAAAACTGTTTTTAAATGTAAAACACTGTACTTTTGTTTTACATTGGCTTAAAAAAGGCTCGACTTCCCAGCCTTATAAGCAAGTTATTATGGGAACAAAAATTTAGGAAGAGAAGTGGAATGGGAAGAGAAGCTGAGGAGTTCTAGCATCTCTTTTGTATTTGTATCTCTTTCATAAAAAATTTTGTACTTATTTAATTTAGTGAAGACATTGAGAGAGAGCTGAAGACAGTATTTGGCTTTTATTCAAATCTTCAATAGAGGAATCAATCAGAGAAAGAATTTGCTGTCAGGTAATCAAGGTGCAGAGATCTCAACAGTCTATGGTTCATGGGAAATAACTGTACGTTATCACATGGAACCATGTACACAGGAAGAAGCTAATTAAATGGAAGAAATACTGGTGATTTTTCATCTTSAGKTGCTATTATTGAGAATGAGAGTGAAATGCAGTCACTGGGTTTTCCATCTTGCCTTTCTGATAGTTTGTTGTCTTGTGTATTTTTTTTTAAACCTAATCTCTTTCTTCTGTTGGTTTCTCTGTTCTTTACTGATAAATCTAGCTTCTTTCCTTTTATTTAGCTTAATAAAAGGACCATGCATTACATATTTACATATATTTCCTATGAAAAGCAATTTTATTGCTTGAAATGCTACAACTTTCTTTTGTTGCAGATGATGATCTAATTCAAGACTTCCTATGGATGGACTGTTGCTGTAAAATTGCAGACAAGGTAAGTGTATTTCCTTCGTAGTGAAGAGATTACATTTTGAATGAAAGTCTGCTCTCAATCACTTGATACTGTAATGTGAATACAGACTGTATT
This sequence comes from Apteryx rowi, assembly GCF_003343035.1. NCBI lineage: Eukaryota > Metazoa > Chordata > Aves > Apterygiformes > Apterygidae > Apteryx > Apteryx rowi. The sequence continues at coordinate 616,117 of NW_020450916.1, read as the reverse complement.
TTTTTTCTAATGTGTTCATATTGAAGCTTCAGGAAACTCAGTTTACGCTTTTCTCAGTGATGAGAATGAACAAAATATTCTGATGCGAGGTAGAAGTGATAATCATTTAGGAAATGTTATACTGAAACAATATATTAATGCATAATAATCAATGTAACATTTTACATTTTAAAACAGTATCTTTTGGCAATGACTTTCGTTTATTTCAAGAGGGCTAACTTCACAATAAATGAGCATACCAGAATCAATTTCTTTGTTGCTCTGTAAGTACTTTTAAATTATCTGGTTTTATTAGCATAAACCTTGCATTAGTTTATTCCCCTGTTTATAGCGCTGGTAATTCTGATTTGCAATGAGACTCCTTTAATCAGTTTGTAGTTGATTGGGTTCTATAWAAGCACAGAAATATAATCTACCCATTACATATAAATAGAGCAAATTGGAGATTATTCCTCTGATGGTGGAACAAGCTTAGGCAGCAGTGAGGGGAAATTTGCATCTGTGTTGTAATGCACAGAGTGGACTTCTGTCTGCAGAACTGTAAAATCTGTGAACTTTTCAAAGCATTGAAAAAAGAATCTGTGTAGGACAATATATGGCAACAGATTATGGCTCACGCTTCCTATTATAAGACCCAATTTATATATTTGCCAGCTTTTAAGTCATTTGTATTGGAACGTTTTGTTGTGATGTGCACCTCAGGAATATATGAGAAAAATTTTGTCAGCATGATTCAGTCAACTTAAAAAAGTAGACAGATAAGTTCTGAGAACTTATTTTCTTCTGAACCATTCTAAAATTCCTGCGCTTTGAAACTGAAGTGCAACCAGGAATCTGTCTTTACAAAGCCTATATAATCTACCCATATTTGGCCAAGCATGTGTGCTATACCTACAGAGTGACTCAGCATGCTCTTTCACAGTGTTCTGGAGCTCAGTTCATCTTTTTTTGTAAGAGCAGTTCTCAGCGGCCCTGGTTTGGACACTAGTGCGGGGAGAAAGATGGTTGTTTCTTCTATGATAAATGGTATTGCTGAGAGCATCCATAGAGCACTGAAGAGGAAGCCATTTGAGTTCACTGAAGGGGACAAAAGCCAGACCAGAGGAGAGAGAGGTTTATAAAGGGACAAGGAGTCTAGTGAGACTGGGACTAGGGAGAAGACTGGGATTAAGAGCAAGTGAGAAAAATGGGGAGGAAACTGAAAGTTATGATTTTTTCCTGTGGGATTTACAGGAGCTCAGTATCAGGTGGCTTCATAGGAGGTAAAGTATTTTCCTGTTGTCTGGGGAGAAGACCAAGAAACAAAAGTGGCACATAGTGAAGGAATAAAGAAATATGAACATTAAAAAATGTCATTTGAGGTTTTCATTTTTATATGAAGGTTGGCCTATATTTAGTTGCTTGCTGCTAATTCAATGTAAGAAACATGATCTTCCAAGAATAGCTAAAATCGATAAAGCAGAAGATTTAAAGTTTAAAATTTTGCAAAATAGTTTTAAGCTTTACTTAGAAAATCAGTCAGAAACTGTTCGTTTTAATGCCAGGATATCTTGCTAGTTTGGAGAAAGCTGTTAGGATATGTTAGTTTTTATATACCTACTCATTTAGCCAACTTTACAGTAAAGCAATGTTTCTAATACTTTCCTGTAAGTTTATATTAACCGAAAGGATACAGATTGGGCTTTCTAATRGAGTCCTGAGAGAAGGCTGTGTTTTGTTAGGAATTTTTTTCACAATATTAGGAAAAAGAAATCTTTTAATATTAATGTCTTTAATGTTAAAATAATACTAATATAACAATTCAAGAATAAATAATATTTACAGACACAAACATATATATGTTTGAAGGTATCTGGCAAATACAGTTGAAGAAGATGATGAAGAATCAAAATATGACATTTTCCCATGGGCTTTGGGAAAAACGTGGAGAAAACTCTTCCCTGATTTCTTAAAGTTAAGAGATCAACTGTGGAGTAGAATTGACTACAGGGCTATTGTAAGCAGACGTTGCTGTGAAGAGGTAGGGAGGGTTTTAATATTGTGGATACTGCGACTACAATAATTGATACCAGCTAATAATCTAGCTCTGTAGAAGTAATTTCTTCTCTAAAATGTGTAGATAAGCTATGGGAAAGAGAAGAGGCAGCTAAAATGTTGTAACCCCGTTAAAAGTAAAGTTTTTACTGATAGAGTCCTTCTGTTTTATGCAAATATTTTTCGTTAAAATTTACCACTGGCTGCTTCACTTAATTCATTTTATAAATATTTATTTTTGTGTCTGCTTTACAAATAAAAAGTACATGAAATAAGGCCTTCAAATAAAAAATCTAGCACCTCAGGTTAAATTTTAAGCCCATCAAAATTAATAGTGTAACTTCACTTGACTTTGTAAGATAAGAGTTTTTCAGTGCATTTCAAAAAAACCAAAAGGACAAACTTCTAACATTCTCTTGCTATTAATGCATTCTTATAACCTACATTTTTTCAAACATAATGGGGAAAAAGACATTCCTCACTTTTCAGATGGAATACCTCTGTCTGGAAAAGCTCTGATATGTTACAAGAATGTAGTATGCTCYATAATTCGTGGAAAACAAAATGTCATTTACTCCAGCATCCCATCTGTGGGGATGGGATTAGATGCATATGGAAAAAGTACAAGGAAGGAGGCAAGCATACAACACTTCTTCCAGCATACCCTCCCAGCTTCTAGTGATCATTACTTCAGAGGCTTTGTGAGCCAGCAGCTGGATCACATTTCATAATCAATGAAAGACATCATCTTCAGCCCAACATACTAAGCATAAACTGCTATTTGTGATGGTTTATGTGAATATACAGGGCTGTAAACTGTAGTGTTTCAACATCTGATTCGTAACTGGTTCAGTTATCCTTGCCTGGGGTAGCAAACTGTCTAGTGAGACAGAAGCAGATAGGTAATAGATGTTATCCACCTCAACTGTTTATTCTTAATTCTCTGCCACTCATGAATCGAATCCCTTGATTTCAGCTGTATGTTTGCCAGTTATTTTTATGGTTTCTGATGTAACGGCTATTCTGATAGGTAATGGCTATTGCTCCAACACATTACATATGGCAGCGAGAACGTTCTACGCACCACAGCGGAGCTGTGAGAAACTACAACAAAGATGAAGTACAGCTGCCACGAGGACCTAGTGCTAGTCCTGTAGACTGCTTGCTTTGTGGTAAGAAAGGAAGATTTGTAGGACTAGGATTATCATCATCTTCCTCTTCATCTACTGGCACTTTTGAGATGATGGAAACGCATCTATCTCAGGATTTGAAGGACACCTTTCCAATTGAAAAAATGCTGGTTGACCCTCCTTTTTCTTATGTGCAAGGTATGGTTTAATATTGCATGTAATTTTCAGTTAGTTGGTTTAGATCAGTATCAGTAAATCACGGGTATTTGTATAAAAGTATTTGTATCATTTATAAACACCCCTAAACAATGTACATGCTCTATCCAACTAATGTCATATTTGCCCTTTTGACTTCTGAAGGGACTGCTATGTCCTTCTTGGTATGTCAAGACATGAACTTTATTGTGTTAGCAGAAACCCCTGTTACAAATACAGTTACCTTGGTAAAACTGAGCTTTTACTGCCATAGATTGTTTCATTTATACGGTATGATTCTCTTATACATTTATTCTTCTATAGTTACTGGAATTTTATATTATTTCTCTTGCTTTATCTCTAACCAAATGGAAAATGAGAAAAAAACTTCACATGTATACTTGTTTATGTGTGATTGTAATATTTGAGAAAGACTGTTAGCTTCCCAAATGTTTTAACTATTTACTGAGTTGGTGAATGAAGGCAACAGCAACAAAAGTGCCATCCTTGTACTCTGCCAAGATTTCTCAGTTTTAACATAAGGGAACTTTAGCAGGACAGTGTAACAAAATGGTTTCTACTGTAAAAAAACATTACACCTCCTAAAACCTTAGCCTCCTCTTCCGAATCCAATTTAAAGTGAAAAGCACCAGTGTGATTTGATTTTTACAAAAAAATGTGAAAACATTTATTTGACTGCTAATGATGCAGAAGCAGCATGTAGTCAATTCACTTCACTTGTATGTAGGCAGTGTGCTACTCTTTCTTCATTTTGGGCAAACTTTTATAGTAAAGAGATAATGGCCTCAGATATTTTGGTATAGGGAAAGTCACCTGCCTGTTTAAGAGCTAGTATCATATCTGAAGCCATTTTTGCAAAAGTATGTTGTTTTTTCTCTACCACAACTAGGATAATATATCTTGCTTCAAAACATTCCATTCTTTTCTTCATGTCTTGTCAGTTTTGACTTCCCAGAAGTACCAACTGCCTTATTTTCTGAGTCTGTTCAAATTATCCTCACCTACTCTAGCAGGTTTTGGAATGTGTTCTAGACTATTTAGACACTGATTTGTATTGTTGCATTATAAATTCAATTTAGATTCATATTTTAAACAGTGTTGATAGGTTAGAAGAAACAGTAAAAATAATGGTGTGTGTCAGGTGAATTAAAGGATTCTTGGTGTGAGCAGTGTTTTTAGAAAGGGCAGGCTCCTCAGCTACTATTGTCAGTTTGGAGGTGCATTAAATCAACCATTCAGACTTTTGTTTACATGCATCTCAGTCTTTGACAGTATTTATATTAGATTTCCTTTGATGACTGGGCTTGAACAGAAAAAATACAATAGTTTATCATTAAAATTATATAATGTGATAGAATCTTTGCACATTGAGCTACTTAAAAATAGTTGCCTGAGCCTCCATTGAGAAGCCTCCATTACATATAGTAGTTATGGGGCGAACATGAATTATTTATTTTACTGTTAAGAGTGTAACACACTTCAGATGTAAACTTCCTGGGGGAGCTGTACAAGGCTGGAAAGCAGCTCTGCAGAGAAGGACCTGGGAGTGCTGGTGGACACCAAGTTAAGCATGAGGCAGCAATGTGCCCTTGTGGCCAAGAAGGCCAATGGTATCCTGGGCTGCATCAGGAAGAGTGTTGCCAGCAGGTCGAGGGAGGTGATCCTCCCCCTCTACTCAGCCCTGGTGAGGCCACATCTGGAGTACTGCGTCCAGTTCTGGGCTCCCCAGTACAAGAGGGATGTGGCACTACTGGAGCAAGTCCAGCAAAGGGCTACAAAGATGATTAGGGGACTGGAGCATCTCTCTTATGAGGAAAGRCTGAGAGAGCTGGGCCTGTTTAGCYTRGAGAAGAGARGGCTGAGAGGAGATCTTATCAAYGTGTACAAGTATCTGAAGGGAGGGTGTYRAGAGGATGGGRCCAGACTCTTTTCMGTGGTGCCCAGCGACAGGACACGAGGCAACGGGCACAAACTGAAACACAGACACTTCCATCTGAACATGAGGAAATACTTTTTCACTGTGAGGGTGACAGAGCACTGGAACAGGTTGCCCAGAGAGGTTGTGGAGTCTCCTTCTCTGGAGATATTCAAAACAYGCCTGGATGCAATCCTGTGCAATGTGCTCTAGGTGACCCTGCTTGAGCAGGGGGGTTGGACTAGATGATCTCCAGAGGTCCCTTCCAACCTCAGGGATTCTGTGATTCTGTGAAGGCCTCAGTTCTACAAAGATACATATGTGTGCTTAACCAGTGCAAAATTCTAAGTATGAGGTATTAAAGGGTTATAGCTAATTTACATCTCTATTTTTTATTTGAATATGTCCTCATTAATATCCAACTTTTCACTGTTATAGTAGGTTCGTGTTATTGTTTTTGACAGCTTCAGTTCAACTGCGATTCCAAAGGGACCCCTTCAACCATGAAAATTTTTCATTTGAATGTTCTTTGAGATAAAGAATTGGTCAGATGGCTGCAACACACTATTTCATAAATTTAATTTACTAAACATTACCATATGCATACATGGAAACTTTTATATGAGACTCTGAATGCTTCTGTTCCTCCTTCTTTTAGTCTAGTATTTTTACTAGAGAGCTAGTGCATTTTATATCTGACAAAGGTCAGAACAAATTTGTTCAGTATGTACAAAGTACTCCCAAATGTTCAGAATAAAGTTCACAACTAGGGAACTTTCAGCATGGTTACTGGAAATGAAACAAAGATATACTTGTCAACAACTGGTCTTTTTCTTGAAATCAATGCAGCTTTATCAAGAGGCACAAATTCAGTGAATTTCAGTTTCTATTACAGTTGTGCAAATATATTTTGTAAAGAAACTGAGAGCCACCAACCAGTGAAGTCAGAAGCTGTTTCCCTTAAATTTCAAAGGGCAGAATTTGATCCATTATTTTCTTACCAATATTTTTTCTCCTAATTTCTGGTAGACTATCACAGCCTGTCCAACAAAAGGCGACGAGGTAGCACCCTGAACCAAGACAAATCCATGGACTGGTTTACAAGAAATGAAGAATGAAGTACATCAAATGAGACAGAAACAGAAATTCTGTTCTTTGTGTAACGTTCTGCATTGTATAGCAGTATCATATGTGATGGATTCTGTTAAAACCTTTTCCTTCAAATTGTTCATGGGATTTCAAAGTTCATATGCAGTAGAAATCAAAGCAGTAATTCTTTAAAAGTTAAACAACTTGCAAAGCATAGTGGTTATTTTGTAACATTTTATTGTATTCTGATACAATACTCAAATTAGCAGCTGACATCTCAGCAACATCAAGAAAGTGGTCGTTGAAACTTTCTCAGCTTGGTGAGGAACGCTAATTAAAAACAAAACATGTTACTACTTCAGTATTTCAGTATGCAATAATTTATTGTTATAAGTTTTATGATTTCATTATATAGTAACATGTCAAATGCTGGCACAAAACACAGTATTTTTGAAAATAAAATATCACTAAACATTTAAGATAAAAATATTTTCCAAACTTCTCACCTGAATGAGCATCCTGCCAATAAGATGGTCTAGCAATGTAAGGCACTGAGGAGTATGTTTCAACACTGTCAGAAAGTGATTCTGTGAAAAGTACGCATTTTTTAAATTTTCCAACAGGTTTAAAAAGTACAGACATCAGACTAGAGTTATCAAAGTGTATGTATTACTTTTCCTTGCTATTTTTTCACTTTCCTTTTGCTTCTGTTAAACTGCTCCACTGTCACCTAACAGTGCCTTCAGACTTTTTGCTCTAATATGGATTTTGCAAATCTATACTAGTATGCCAGAATAGCAAAAACAAAAAATTACAAAACAAAGCACATGGGTAACATCCCCTCCATGGAATTCTTAAACCCATCAGGGTCCTTTAAAGCAGCAGTGGGCTGAGTATGGAGGAATGAATTTTATATACATAAAAAGTAGCTGAGAACAGTAATGAAAAGACAGTCATTCTTAATTTATAGACTGCAGTTTGTTTTCTAGTTTTGATTTTTAATAAGATATTTAAATTCAAATAGCCATTAATATATCCTTTTTCAAACCTGGTAAGGCAAAGGTTTTCTAAAAGCTTGTCTGTTCTTCATGAGAATATCAGCTGATCTAAAAAAAGATACTGCCTCTTCCTACAAACTTTGCTTTCACTATATCCTTAGACTATCAAATAGCAGTAACAGTATAACTCATTAACAGTAATGTTCTTACCATCATATTCACTTCCTTTAAGAACTGCTTGATCCTGAAAATGGATTTCTTCATGTTCTTTTTGTTGAGGTTCTTCCTCAGTATTTTCTTGAGTTTCCACTGTTTGGATTGACTTGCAATTCTTGATTTTAGCAGGGAGTACTAACCAATTTCTGTGTGTTACATCAATGATCCTTTCACACAAAAAAGGGAGCTTGCAGGTCCGTATTGTGTCTAAAAGGGCAATAACCTGTGTGATGCTTTTGGAGAAATGCAAAGGATAAAACAATATTCTGAAAACTGAAACCAATAGATCAACTGCTGGTCTGAATTCTATTGCCTTTGCCATATTCTTTACTTTTGAGTTGACATGAAGTCCTTCAATTTTAGGGTAAAGGAGCTGGGAATCTGACTACTGAATTGGAAAACAACACACAATTATTTTGAGGATGTTGTTAACTCAAAACTTCCACTGCCCATAGTGAGAGTGTTCCCTACGTAAAGATTACAGGTTTTAGTCAAGTGTAATTTATACCATGTGCAGCTCCTAAAAAAAAGAAAAAATTACAAGAAAAATGCAAAAAAAATTAATTTTGTTAAACATTTAATTAATTGTTAGCTGTATATGTTAAAAGATGTTTGTTTTTTAACAGTTTCAGGTGATGCCTGAATAAATTTGTAAATGCTAGAATTAAATACTTACTTTGCTAAATACACAGCACACACACCACCGTGTTTAAGACTTGGGTATATAACAGGCAAAGCAGCCTGAGGGTTAAGCATATCCAGAACTATCTGCAAGAGAAAGATATTTATATTTTTCCAGTAAACTTTAATATATATATATCAAGTTTTCCCTAACACCACCACTTAAAAAACAGTATGTTTATATATGGAAAATGAATGCATACAACAGCAGTATATTATTGCCAACATGATTTTTAGTACTACCTTTGAAGAGCTTACAGAAATGTGAGGTCCATACATTTACAAAACAAAGTCTGTGCTACTTGCAAATGAATTTCTATTAAATGAGCAAGTCACATTTAACCAACACTGTAGTCTTGTGTTAATTTTAAACCTCCCGCTAATTGAACTCCATAATGTTGACATTACTAAAAACTTAAGGAAGACTATATTTACATGTATTATAATCTTTGGATATCTAGTTTTCAAGTGATAAAATCTTCAAATGCTTCCTTATAATGAAAAGATGACACTAAAGTCTCAATGCCTAACTTACTGTTTGTTTCAGGGCTTAGAAAACTTTTGTCTTTGGCAGTATCTACATCTGCTAGAAACTTATTTAAACAGTAAAACAGTGGAATGTGCAATGTCTGAGCCTTCCTGTGGATTGTTACATTTAAATTTTTCAAAGATGTTATTTTTACGCTAGCCATTTTTTTTTCTTCAATCAAGCTGTTCAACATAACTATCATTTATTTGAAGTGTTAATATAACTAGATTGCCTACTTTATATAGAAAAGTGATAACATCCAGTTGTTTCCCCCAACACACCTTCCTTCTATGAAATTAGGATATAAAAAGCAGGAGAGAAGAGCTGGCTGTAGCATTCCTTACTCAAATGTAGACCTTAGTAACATTATACTTTCTATATAGCTGCTATTGAAGTGTTCACATATTTATATTTTCAATAAGCATATGTACTTTTCTTATTGTTTGAAATATATGCCTAATCAGATAAAAATCTAGTTCTCCAAAATACAAGTATGTCTTTGCTTATCAGATAGTATTGATTAACTAATATTTCTATATTAGGGCCATGTCACCTTTTCATTTGGGAAAGTATAACTGAACTTCTGAAAATCCTTACAGCACAACCTGATGAAGAAAAACCTCACAATGTTTTATTGATGAGGATCTGATTGGTTTTGCTCATGTTACACTATATATGGGAAGTTCCATTGCGAGTGGGAAAACAAGAGATTTAAATTTATGTAGAAAAGATAAATGTCAATTTGTGTCATTGATGTGGGGATTTTTCAGACTTACTGCATCAAATGTTACAGATTTCATATCCTCAGCAGCTGTTGTAATGTTTTTAAGAATGAAATCCACATTATCTGGCCACTCTTCCATATGTCCTATTTCCCACGAAGCACGCCACTGCCTGTAATTCTTCTTAGCTAAATTGTGATGATCTTCTCTGACGTCGTAACTTACAACACGTCCTTTGGATCCAACTTCAAACAAAGCATACTAAATTTACTGCTTTTTCCCCGCATTTGTAGTAAAGAATTTAGAAAAAAAGCAGCATAGTAAATGACAGAAGTTGTACACCTTTAAATCTCAACTTCACTTCAGGAAATAATTACATATAATCAGTTGCAATTTATTTTTTCTTTACATTTAAAGCAAATACATGCAGACAAAGCGCTGGGTAATTATTTTATAGACTGAAATCCATCAATCCACAGATAAAATAAAGCATAGTTATTGTAGTACAAACTGTTCCTAGGATGTCCTCCCAGAGCACCTCTTGCAGTAAAGATAACTTGAGCATCTGTGGCCCAATTAATTCATAGCCTTCCTGCTACATCTGCCAGAGGTGCCAGCTGAGAAAGCTGCAATGGAGGTTGCTAGTCACAGGTGTTAGGAGCAGGTGGACAGTTAATTGCGCCTCCTGTCACTAGGATTTGAAACCAACAGTTTAAAATTTTTGACAATCCTGATTTTTACAAAGGCTTGTTATTTTCTATGTATAATTCGTTCTCTGTCTGTCCCCTAAGGATAAGAACCACCCCCCCAGCCGGCTCACTGATCTCAACTCCAGAGACAAGTTTCTCAGATGCACTCTTTGATCTACACAGGCTTGTGTTATTTTCATGCTATTGTTTATAACTGTAATAAATATAAATTATTTTATTATTTAAATTGTTGAAGTATAAATTTACTATTCTGAAATTCACAGTACAAATCCATTACATATATTCTTCATAAAGAAAGTGTTATCAGAATATCCAAGCAAGGAGCRTAATGCTTGTATTGCTGTATTATTCTATGCTTGTATTATTCTAATTCTTGCAACCTATCATCCTGTTGGATTCTCTTTCTCCCTGCTAATTCTTAATGGGCACAGAAAGCTTTCAGCAATCAGAAGCTCTCCAGGTAAGGTTCTGTGACATTTTAAAGCCATTTGAAGTTGGGGCCACCAGGTTCCTTCCCTATCACCCATTTGATCCCATTGTGAATCCATTCAAAAAACTAACCCAACAAAAAGAGGAATGGATTTTCTGCTAATTTCTTCCTGATCTAGCTCACTCTGAATCAGAGGCCAGGGCCAACATGTAAGGAGGCAGGATTTCAGCAGTGCCTTCTTAGATCACTTTAAAGAGTTGTGGAATTGCAGCACCAATTCCTTATTACTCAAGAAGTATCAGTTTGGAAATATTTGAAGAAAAAAATTGTGGGTATTGGAGTCAAGTCTTATTGCTTCCTCTGCGCATCCCTTCCCTTTTAATTTCCAACATTTTGAAATTGAATTCTGAGAAAATAAGGACAAGCACTTAAAATAGCTGGACAAAACCCTTTATTATTGCAACATTGCAGAATGTCAAGTTCACATACATTATATTCTCTAGGTTTCAAAGATTTTAAAGTTATGGCAAATGCTACCTTCTTAACCCAATCTTAACTTTGTCCCATTACATCTGTGAGGAGTCTCTGGGAAAGATTAAAGAATGACAATGGTAAACAAACATAAAATGAGATTAACTGATATACAAGATTACTGAAATCTGTTAAAATGGAAATTTTGATAACTAAATACTTCCATGCATCTGTATCTAAGAAAATACCAATTTTTGTACTGTGTCCACCAGATTTAAATTCCAGCATTTACCTGTGTAGCAGTTAGTAGTCTTGTTGGGTATCACTATTAAATGGTGGCAAAATTAGCCACCATTAGGAAAGAGCAAGCCAAAGCTATATATTTTCAGGTTGGTGCCGAATTGTGCTAAGCTATGACTGGAACTATTACTATGTGGTGTTGATTTAAGTTCAGGAAATTTGAAAATAGCAATACAAGCTCATACTCCCCCACCAAGACAGAACTGAGCTGGTGCACAAAGCCTGCTTTCTTCCCATGGGTACAGCTGACATTCTGGTGACACATACACATGGTTTAGCTGACTTGGCACAGTTACAGCTAAACTGAGGTCAGTGATCAGAAGGAACCCATCGGGCAAGACTAAAAAAAGGAGAGAAACCATCTGCAAGCCTGGGTGAGTTTGTAGCAAATGGCCACAGTGCAGTGAATATCCAATGTAGTAACCAGTTTGCTGTATTTAGCAAAAGCTAACTTCTGCCTTAGCAAACAGGTATTCAATCTTTCCCTTTGGATTTAGGGTCTGCACACAGGGGAAGATGGGAGAAGATAAAAATGGCTCTACTTCCCCTCTCTCCAAATACATCTCTGAAAAGTAAAGTGGTGACTTCCCTCTTCTGTTTTGTTTGTTTCTAGCTGCTAAGGCAGCAAAGGTTGCTTTAAGGATAATCCCATACTATCTTCAAAATCCCACCATGGAACCACAGGAAAAAAAAATATTATACAAAGATGATAGGAAGGAACTGTGAGGATTAGTAGTGGGAGGCGGAAGGAGGGAGATGGAGCAGAGGCATAACTGCTAACCTCAAAACCTGGGCCCAACTTATATCAAGACGACCTGCAGTTGAGTGAGCGTGGGGCAGCATTTAATGTCTTACCATTAAAACACGTGTCCTCAACTGAATTGGGATGCCAGGTGGAGTTTACTGCAGCTAAAACAATAGGACTGAGAAGAACAAAGTGCTCTATTCATCTCGGTAGGGAATCCTCCAGATTCCCTTTTTCTGCTGCTGGTGTGCCCTTGCCATATACACCCATTTTCAGCTGCTGCTGGATCTCAGCACTCTAGTTTGTACCATTCACTGAGCATAACTATTCCTAACTTTCTTTTTATCCTCAGTAATACATCCTGGCATCCCAAAACAGAGTTGGATAGGTGGCACTAGTAACATATTTGCTGAATACTAAGCTTCCTCAAAAGATTCTGCTAAAAAGACTTCTGCTGTTATCCCAGAATACATGTAAAAAGACAGTTGTACAGCATTGCTAAATGGGAGAGAAAGAAAATGAATTCACTGCTTTTAGTTCTAAGGTTATTTAACAGTCTTGAGCAAAAAAGGTGATTCGTTCAGTTTGCCTCCCTCACAAGAGTGTTAAGAGGAAGCATCACTTTCTGTAGATACTTGGCTGTCTGTAAGTGGAGGGATTAGAAAGCTTTTTTTTAATCTGGAAGCGTTGACTGATGTCAGTGATAAGTCAGTGTTGACTGAACTTTAATCACAAAGGCAGCCCAACCTGTAAACATTTTAAAAAGATAGCGTAATTTATAACACTGATTTTTACCAAACACTGGAAAATACTAAAAAGAAATTTTGAGGTTTCACTTAAGCTCAGGATACATGGGTGTTTCTCAGGTTCAGTGACCACTGCTGGCACCTTCAAGTATTTAGTTACAGTGATGGTGGGTTAGCCACAAACCCTGTCTTTGAACACAGCCTTCAGGATATACAAATTCCACTTTTTTTTTTTTTTTTGTTATATCAGTTTAAGATGATCTGTGATTGGGTTCCTGGCTTTACCCTTGAAGCTTCTTTTAATTTTGCAGGGAAGGAGCAGTATTTTGCAACAGCAGAAATAATTTTTAGAATACCAGTTTGGAAAGGAGTCAAATGATACTTTAATTCTCAAGTGTAAGCAAAAACGGTAACAGCAAACAAAAAGATGGATACCAAATTATTTTTCTTAGGGAAGTTTTTCTATCAGGAGCCCATCAATCAAATTACTCTGAAATTTGGTCCATTAGCACTACACAGGATGACTACAGGCGAGATGAAGTTTAAGGGTGTAGTTTCACATTAGAACAAAACTCACCTAACAGTTGGGTGCTGCCAAGAGGAGCAGTTCTGCTCCTTTACTACCTCAATCACGTTTGCTTGCCACTTTCCCTTTGCAAATACCAACTCTCCTGTGACCCTGCAGTGAGTGAAAAAGGCAGGAAACTAAACCTACGGTCTAGAGAAAGGAAAAGAATAACTTTCGACCAGACTGGCTCTCCAAACCCGCTGCTAGCAGAGTCAGATGGCGCAAGTGCAAGGGAGAGGGCAGGAGAGCATGGCCAGGTGCAAAGGCTCTCTACCTTTCAGAGCACCTACACCTAGATCAGATCAGGTTAGGTGTAACATGAAACAACAGTGTGTATCCATGTAGATGTTTTCTCTTGGTCTGCCAATGATCTGATTATTCATGTGGTCCAGCAAAGTGAAGAAAAGGAAACAGGGAAAGGCAAGGAAATGAGAAAGAGACTAGTAAGGTTAAGCCAAAGTTAACAATAAAGAAAGCTGAAATTCAGTTTTCTGCAATGACCACTGCTGGCACCTTCAGGTATTTAGTTACAGCGATGGTGGCCTGCAATAACCCTTTGTACTATAGCCTGCAAAATACAGTCAAAACGGTCTGCAGTCTGGGTATTGGCTCTACACTGATCTAATTTGATCTTAGATCAACAGAGTATACGTGAATAGGAAAACTACAGCAAAACTTGAAAAAACGACCGCAAGTTTTTGATTAACAGAAAGGCAGCAAGCGATGGGAGAACCGTGTTGTTTGCTGAATCTTGGACCTTACCCGCTCTTGACAGAAACAAGCTCATAGCGCCAGATCCGCTGCCGCTTTCCAGAACGGTGTCTCCCGGGTGCAGGTCCATCATCATCAGCATGGCGCTCACATCCTGCGGGTTACAAAGTGCGCCCCGTTACCAGCCTGTGGGAGGAGGCAGACGCAGCGGCGGCCTCCCGGGGCGCGGGGGTACCTTGGGGTAGGCGATGGCGGCGCCCCGCGCCATGAGCAGCACGTACTCCTCCAGTGAGGGCCGTCGCACCAGCAGCCGCCCGCCGCTCGCCGTCCGCACCACCTGCCCGGGCAGCCGCCCCACGATGTCGCCGTGCGGCAGGAGGCCGCCGGGGATAGCCAGCGCCGCGCCCGCCGTCAGCCGGCACAGTAGCTTCAGGGCGTCGCGCCGCCGGCGGCCCAGCTCCGCCAGCACCAGCTCCCCCACGCGCA
>NW_020450916.1:502127-600509 GCF_003343035.1 Apteryx rowi | reverse complement strand
CCTTCCCCAGCGCTTCAGCGGGGCCCCCCCGGGGCCCCCCGGCCCGGTCCGGCCCGGCCCGGCCCGGCCCGGCCCGGCGTGGGGGAGCGGTCCGAAGGGGAGCGGGGGGGGGGGAGCGGCCACCCGGCTCGCAGACGCGCAGGGAGCGCAGCAGCGAGAGCCTTGGCCGTGGAAATGTTTCGTGTAACGTGCGCGGAGGAGCCTTTCCTTGAAGGAGCGAGGTGCGTTGCTGTACCTCGTGCTAGCGTCACTGGAGAGGCAGCGTTAGAGAGCGGCCCGGGTGCTGTTCGCGCACTGTTAGCTTACGTGCAGCTCAGGTACCCTTAAAAACCTGCAGATATTTCCGTGCAAGCTGCTGGAGTGGCAGCGGCTCGTCTTCCAGAGCACAGGAGGGCGGCACGTAGGTACTCAGTAACTTTATTCGGAGCGCTCATCAGAGGGCTTGGAAGTTCTCCACGTTGAATGTGTTTTATTTAACGCTGATTGAAATGGGCAGTCAGCCTGAAAATACCTGGAGAATAGCTCAGTAAGGTGTTATTTGATCCTATTTATGTTGAAGTAGTCTTACTTTTGTTAGCTAGTTACCATTTCCTGAGCATAGCATACCCCTTGGCTAGAGTATGCACAATCCACCCTTTGTCATCAAAAATACTGTGACTGAGGGTTTTTTAAATACGTTCTGGCATAGAGACAATTTAGTATATTGGAAATACCCTAATAAGTATTTTGAAGTGCTTAGTRTACTGATGACCAATGCGAAGGAAGACTATTGTTCTGTTTTTATCAGTTCAGCAGCTCAATCTCTAAACTTTAAGAAGGGCATCTGAAGTGTGTGGTGGAGTCCATTAGTTTTGGACTGACCTTTCTTTAACTTGCTTGTTTGTAATGTAACTTTGAAGGGGGGGGAAGGATACATGCACTAATTAATTGGAAAGCTGTGTAGGTTCTTCTGCACTCTTTCTTGCATCCAAACTGAAGCTTGCATATGAAAATGAGGCTAATCTGCRCTGTCTAATACACCTTCAAAACCTAACATAGTCCACTGTTGTGGTGTACTAGGTAAGCACAGGAGGTTTGAGTGACTTCTGAAAACTACTAATCCCTTTCTAGGGAGCCACCCTAAAAGTCACAGATACTGCAATTTGACCTTTTTGTAGGGTTGCCTGAAGAAGGGACTTCATCAGACAACGTCTGGCTGCATTCCAGTGCTCTTTATCATCCCAGTAGTGTGAAYGCTGTCAACTGCCTGAAAGTTGGTACATTTTCAAGTGGAGCTGGAAAGCATACCATGTCTTAGAATATGTATGCCGTATACTTTCATAACTCATTGGTTTGTCCTCAGACTGAGCTGAAGAACTAAAGCTGTGATGGGTCTGMCAAATACCTTGTGTTGCACGTGTTTTTTCTAATATTATTTAGTCTTTTTCTATTTTTGCTGGAGAGTTAGCAGCTCTATAGCTAGTAGCTATCTGGTGTTCAGCAGTAACGCTGTGCCAGTAGATATCTAGAAATGGTGTTTGGCCAAGTTACAGCTAAACTAAGTATGTTTGGACTCTTGCCATGTTAATCAAGGCCATGTTTTTAGAGGGGAATATTAGAAATGAAGTTCTGAACTCCAGCATCTGGAATTGCTGGTACTGTGGTGGCTTAATGGGACGTTCCCTGCACACATGCTTTAGTAGTGTGAGTGCTTCCCGCTTGTCCTGTTCACCGTCTCCCCTTCCATGCACTGGTGCCTTGTGCAAGAGCGCATGGTCCACCAGACTTTCAAAATAGCTTCCTTCAGTTTCTTCGTGATAACTGCTCTGTCATCTTCAGCTCTAAGGTTCTTCAGGGCTGTCCCCACTGCAGTATTTTAAATGCTTTACTTCACATCTGAGCAGCAGGGATGTGATTTCTTGGGGTGGGGGGAAGTGTCTGCCATACTCAAGAAAGAACATTATGGAAGACCGTGTGCATGATTCCTTTACTCTAACTTATTTTTAATCTTTATTACTAATTAAAATTCTGTGCTTTTTCAGTGAAAGTTGAAGGAATTCTAAATACCTAAGTTCCAATAAATCTGAAAATTCAAAAGTAACTGATACTTGGTACAGTTAAGCTCCCATGTCCTATCTGTGAAAACTAGATGTTCTTATATTTAAGGCCCTGATCTACAAGCGAGTTTCACATGAATCTCTACTGCAAATCTGCAAGAAGCCTATCTATGCACTATCTAATGTGGGTCGAGAAAGGAATTTGATTCATTTCTTAGTTATCAGGCTGTATTTTTTAGACGTTTCCAGCACCAATTGGTGTCTGAATTTCCCACTGATGGTTCTTTGAAGCAAAATTTTGTGACAAAATGCCCCATTAATAATGCTGATGAAGGCTGGTCAATAAAGAAATAGGATGTAAAAAAAGTCTTCTGAAAAACTTTCACTGCCCCTAACTTTCTCCTTGACTTTGGAAATCTGTGGATTTCCCTATGATTTTGTTGCTCTGTGATGATACCTTTTGGATTGTATCAAGGGAAGTCAGTTATAACAAAGAGAAATGGGAGGCGAGCGAATGAATTTTAGTTAAAAGACTGAATGCAAAGGAAGAAGAGAAAATTTGTTCTTGTTTGTGTTTTAGGTTTGAAAAAGGGTGTGGGGAGGTGGGAGGAGTAACTAATAAAACTGCCTGAAGAGATTCGAAAAGTATCAGAAAAGCTGTACTTGCATCTCCACTGGCTTATGCCGTCCTTGTCTTTGCATGTCAAAGAACTGTTTCAGGATGGCTCAGTTGGCATTGCTGCCAAAAATTTAACTAGTTTATTTAATGCATGCGTGTCTTATCATATATTGTCTTAAAACCTGATTGATTTACTTGGTTGTACTTTGCAACTGCAATGGTTTCTCAGCACCTATGTTTTCACTTTATTTTATAAACACTTTTCCTTTCCCAGGAAAGATGAAGTCTAAATGAATACTTGCAAAAAACAGTGTCCTCTCCTTTCTCCAGAGCTAGCTCTTGATGTAAAAAATAATTATATGGCGTTTCTCTATTTATTGGCTTAAAATGAACCACCTTTTCTTTTGGAAAACTTTGCCTATGTATGTTGAATACACAGGAGAAGTCCCATTTCTTCAAAGAACCAAAGTACATGTCCTGCACTGCTAAAATTTTAAATCTGAGCTGTGGTGAAAGCTTCCAAAGCTTGATTGTCATTATATCTATGGGCTTGAGTTAAAATTAGTGAGTGGTCTGTTGTCTGACAGGTAGCTACACCACATGGAGCTTATACTGAAGTGGTTGTTCATATTTTATCTCTGTATGAGTATGTTTCTGTTTCTTCTGGTTGTTCATTAGTGCAAATATATCTGTTGTGTAGAGGAAGCATTACTGTGTATGGTGAATTTTTTTTAACCTGAGAGGATGCTTGGTTGTGACATAAAAAATGTAAGGAGACTTACGAAAGTCCAATTTAAAAACTAGCTGGCAGCTTTGGAGATGTCATCTTCTAAAGTGCTTTTTTGTGATTAGTTATGTGGGATTAACTCAGTGAGAATAAATTTAGTGGTTTCTTAGATATGGCTTGCTCAAGCACCAGTCCTGTTCCTTCTTCCCTTCCCAGTGATATGCTGTATTCGCACACTTTTGGTTAAGAAAGATGAAGTGAAACCCCTCCATAAGCCCTCAAAGCAAGAGTGTAAAGACTTAAGGATTGCCCGATTATGGGAGAACTTATGATATCAACTTCAGGACCTGGGTAAATCACTTGGCTTCAAGTTTTAAGTGCTTCCCCCTGCAAAGTGGTTTAGCACTTTCTTTTTTAAGAGGCATTATGAATATTTAGGATTTGCAAAACTGGTGTGAATAGCTTTTAAGATATAGTAAACTGATCATTTCTCGTAAAACTAACAAACCCTTCCATTTTGGAGTTGAAATATTCTGATCTAGTTAATCTTTACTTCTCCCTCTGGGAAGCTAACTGTATGAAAAATTTGAGTGAGTTTTTCCCTCGTGTATGTGGTCACTATGCTAGCAAAATGTTCTCCTTCAAATATTTCCAAGTGACTCATAGCAGCTTCATGACCTTGTACATGGAGGTACATGATGAGTCTCTTTAGGTTATTCTGCATTTCAGTGTACAAGTGTCTTCATCATTGCACCTTATGAGAGTTTGCACATGGTGACGGCATCTGAAACTTACAGAAGTTTTTTTCCCCTCTGCTCTAATACTGCGAGTAGCTGATGAGACTAATTTGTTTCTTTTTTTGTTTTCCTTTTCAATTTTTCAGGATGGCCCACAGAGGAAAAAACGGAAGTCTGAAGTTACAGAAGCGGACAAACAGTTAGATATCCTAGCTATTGGCACAGCAGTTGGTAGCATTTTGTTGTATAGCACAGTAAAAGGAGAATTACAGAGCAAACTAGTAAGTAATGTATTCTACATTGCATGCTGCCAAGTAGTAATGATTTCAGTCAGTATGTACTGCTGTGTCTGCTGCTCAAAACCAGTATAAAAGTAACATAATCATTCAGGTGATTGGGAATCTTGGAATGGTGCTTCTTCTGTTGTTGGCAATATATACACTGAGAAATCTTGGCTTTGAAATTAGTGCAATATCTTAACATTATGCATGAATTTGTTATTTTACTTTAGAAACAATAGTAATGATGGAATGCATAGTTGGGCAGTTAAGTCCTCCATGGGAGCGTTGTACCTCCAGTGCATGTGCAGTGTTGCGGGGAAAGAGGGCAAGACTGAAGCTTTCATGGACTCTTGTGAAGATGTCACACCAATGGAGTCTTCTGTACAGATGCAAACTTAGCTTCCCTTGTGGAAGCTTTTAGGCCTTCTCAGTACATGATCTTTCTCAGATGAGATATTCTGATTTTCAGCACTTGCCTTTCTCATTGGTAACTTCCAACTTAGTCCTAAGTAGTTTATTTAGTCTTGAGTTACATAACAAGCAATATAAATCTGTAAGAGTGATTCTGCGAAGTGCTTGTATGAAATACTTTGCATTCTTTTGCTTCTAAGCTATTAGTTGCATATATGGTGATAAATGTACATTAAGAGAAATCAATGACTTTGTAAAATCATGATGCATCCAAGTGACACTAGTTAACCATTATTAACTCTTACTTTATTGAAAAGTTTTATTTGTAGCTGAAAAGTATGAATGAAGYGAAGGTGTTTCACATTAAAATTTATGATTTTGTTCAGTTTGTGAAAACATTGCTCTTCTATAACAGCAGGGTAGAAGGTGGTATTTAGTTTGTTCTTTTTTTATGGATAGTTGGAATCAAAATATTATTCCCATTGGAATAAGAGCAGTCACTCTTAGCCTTCTTTATTAAACAGAATGCCTTGCTGTGATTTATTTTTGTCTTGCTCAAAGCTGATTTGCAAAGACGACGTTTTGGGGGGAGTCTGAGCTGGCTGGTGCAGCTTCAAATAGTGAAATTTTATACGCTGCAGGACATATTTTGATAAATGATAAAAGGGTATGTTTGAGCAGCAGACATTTTGATCGTTTCGTAAGAGATGTGGATGATGCCCTTTGTAGGGTCTTTTGATTGGGTGATGGCTTACTCCTTCAAAGCTGAGTCCAAAGGGAAGGTTACCCATCTCTGACCTCGCTTAAGCAAAGAGGTGCTTAGATGACTGTCAGCAAGACACTTGTGTTAGCCTTTCCTCTGAACAAGTTTCATACTGTTAGACAGCTTTGCTTGGATGTGTGTTTATCAATACTGGGCAGGACAATTTTTTGATAACTTTAAAAAGCTAGAACAAGAAGTAATTCAAATAAATATTTCATACTTTAATCTGTACACAGAAGTGTCTTTAACCGTTTAGGTATATTGTTCTTTAAAATCAAAGAAAAGTTATGTGCTGTGCATCCCTCTTCAAGTTGCCAATGATTTGAATTTAGTTCCCACAAGCTTGTTTAATGTGTTGGTGTCTGGAAGACTCGGTAGTCAAGGCTTCTTCATTTATTCATTAATGACCCTTTTTCACCTTTTGTAGGATGGTGGCCATGACAATAAAGTAAATTGTGTGAGGTGGCATCAGGACAGCTGTTGCTTATATAGCTGTTCAGAGGACAAACACATTGTGGAATGGAACACACAGACCTGCAAAGTGAAGTGGTGAGTGATGCTTGTTTTCAGTCAAATTTGTTGGTGCTTTTCTTTTTTTATTACCTCCTTCACAGGTTTTGGTGAGGTCTTGTTGGAAATGCTGCACTCTGCTATGCAGGCTTCATGCTAAGCTGCTGGTAACTTTGTCCCCAGCATACAAGACTGACTGTTGGCTATTAAATTTCCAAGAGCTTGGAAGTGATTTTATTAAGGGATAAAAGAGTGATTTCTCACAGTGTGTTTTCTTTCTCTGTGTATTGGAAAGACTAGATGAAATGAATAACTGCTAAGAGAAACTCGGGTCCCTCAATGCTAACTTTTAATGGGACATAGGCTTTCAGTCACTTCTGTGACACTGAAAAATATAGCTTCTAGAAAATACCCTTGGAAGTGTGGGGGAACAGATACTAGAACATCTCCAAGTTAAATCTGTTACATGCACCCAGCTTTGTTTGAAGTGCCTTGCTGTGATGATACCCACTTGGTTTCGCTTGCTACTGATGTGCAGTGCGGACAGTTTCCACTTGGCTGTCTGAGCAGGTTGGTACTTTTAAAGTACCATTGGACAAAACAGAGCTTAGTGCAGAATAACAAGATGTTTGGGGTAGGTATTTATTTTCTCTTGTAGAAAGATAAACTCTTCTTAAACTCAAAAGAAGAAACTAAGATTTGTACTAGTGATCCTGGTCATCTGTACCTCAATAAAATGCTTAGTATGTGATAGCACCTTGACTCTTCTCTTATGCTTGTTACTTTTTCCTGACATTTTCCACTGTTGTGTTATTGTTGCTGGAGTTCTGCCAGTAGTGTTAAAGATGGTGTGGGCACCGCAGACAGCCCACCACCAATAGCCTCTTCCATTTTCACTAGGAAAGAGATGCATCCTTAGGCTGTATGGAGACCCTGACATAAAGTAAAAGAAAATGGCCATAAGATCTTCCCTTAGCTTTCTCTTAGGATTGAACAAACCCAGCTACCTCACCTTTTTCTATTATGTCACATTCTCTAACCCCTAAACCTTCTTGGTGGCCCTTGACTGGATTTACTCCACTATGTCAGTGACTTTATTGTATGGCCCAGAACTGGACACAGTGCTCATATGTCTCAAAAGTACCGCATAGAGGAGAGGAATCACAGAATCGCTGAGGTTGGAAGGGACCTCTGGAGATCATCTAGTCCAACCCCCTTGCTCAAGCAGGGTCACCTAGAGCACATTGCACAGGATTGCATCCAGGCGTGTTTTGAATATCTCCAGAGAAGGAGACTCCACAACCTCTCTGGGCAACCTGTTCCAGTGCTCTGTCACCCTCACAGTGAAAAAGTATTTCCTCATGTTCAGATGGAAGTGTCTGTGTTTCAGTTTGTGCCCGTTGCCTCGTGTCCTGTCGCTGGGCACCACTGAAAAGAGTCTGGTCCCATCCTCTCAACACCCTCCCTTCAGATACTTGTACACGTTGATAAGATCTCCTCTCAGCCYTCTCTTCTCTAGGCTAAACAGGCCCAGCTCGCTCAGTCTTTCCTCATAAGAGAGATGCTCCAGTCCCCTAATCATCTTTGTAGCCCTTTGCTGGACTTGCTCCAGTAGTGCCACATCCCTCTTGTACTGGGGAGCCCAGAACTGGACGCAGTACTCCAGATGTGGCCTCACCAGGGCTGAGTAGAGGGGGAGGATCACCTCCCTCGACCYGCTGGCAACACTCTTCCTGATGCAGCCCAGGATACCATTGGCCTTCTTGGCCACAAGGGCACATTGCTGCCTCATGCTTAACTTGGTGTCCACCAGCACTCCCTTCTCTTGATCTGCTGGCTACCCTCTAGCTAATGCAGTTCCAAGTCACCTTTCTGACCTTCATGTGCCTAGAAATGGCTTCCAGGTGGGTTTGCTATATAATCTTCCCTGTTGTTTCCTGGATCCTCATTCTTGCAGATGTAACATTTGCATTTTTTTCAGTCATCGGGAATCTCTCTTCATCTTCATGGCCACTCAAAGATGATAGAGTGGATTTGTAATAGCATTGGCCTCAGCACTTCTGGATGCATCCCACTGAGTCTTGTGTTATGTATGTCAGATTTGCTTTAGAGGTCCCTAACTTGATCTTCCTTTACTGTGGGTAATGCTTTGCTCCCTCAAACTCTGTCGCTAAGCTCAGGATCACAGGAGGCCTGATAGTGGACCCCGTCATTCATTGCTTTGTCCTTCATTCTGAATGGGTTACTCGCACCATTCAGTAACAGGCCTGCACTTTCCATAGTTACAATGTTACTGCTGCTGATGTGCCAGTAGATGCCCTTTTTGTTGGCCCTCATATTCCCTGCTGGTTGGAACAACTGATGAGCTTTGGTTTTCCTAATTCTGTCCCTGCATGCCCGGGCAACATTTTTATATTTCTCTTCGTAGCCCATCCTCATTTTCACCTTCTCTGTACTTCTTTTTTGTGTTTGAGCTCAGTCAGGAATTACCCATGTGGCCAAGCCAGCTTCTGCAACATCTGGTGACTTTCTGCACATCTGAATGGACAGTTCTTGTGCTTTGAGGAGGTTATCCCAGAAGATCAACAAACTTAACTGGGCCCTTTTGTCCTTCAGAGCAGTCTCCAGTGGGATCCTGCCAGCCAGTTCCCTGAACAAGTTGTAATCTGCTCTCCTGAAGTCCAGGGTTGTAATTCTGCTATTTATCCTGATGATTTTTTTCAGAATCTTAAATTCCATTGTCTTGTGCTTGCTCTAGCTAAGTTGACCTCAACCATCATATCTCTGACCAGTTCTCTCTTCTTTTTAAGTAGCTGATCCAGTAAAGCACCTCTCTTAGTCTGGTTGTCAGTCACTTGCATCAAGAAATTGTCCTCGGCATTTGCCAGAAGTCTCCAGGATTGCTTGTGCTCTCCCATGTTGCCCTTCCACCAGATGTTGGGGTGATTAAAGTCAGGACCTGGGACTGTGAAGCCTTATCTGTTTCTTTTTAATTGAGTGATATGTAGCAGATGCCAACCACATAACTCTTGATAGTCTTTTCTGATTCTTATCAATAAGTTCTCAACTGACTTTTTGCCTGTTTCAAAGCAAAGCTCCATGCAGTTGAGCCACCCTTTTGTGTAGAGCAAAACTCCTTGCTTTCCTGGCCTGTCTTTACTAAAGAGGCTTCATAAAAGTCAGCGTTTCCATATTCCAAGCTATCTTGCTGTTCTTCTGTGATCCCAGTGAGATCAAAGCACTGAAGCTGCACATAGACATCTAATTCCTCCTGTTTGTTTCTCATACTGTGTGTGTTTGTGTACAGGCACTTGAGATGGGCCCTCATCATGCTGATTTCTCAGGGTAAATGTGAGAATCTTTCCTATCGTGCTTTTTCCTGGGTGCTTCCCTCTGCTCCTGCAGAGGGGGCTTTGGTTACTGTTTTCACAGCAAACCTGGCTTAATTCCCTCTTTGCTAGATTAGCAAGCCTGTTGGCAAACTTGCTTTTACCCCGCTTTGCCATATGGATGCCATCTCTCCTTGGCAGCCTTTGTTTTGCTCGAAGGGTCCTGTAATTACAAAAGCCAAAGACCTGCCTGTGACACCAGCTATTCAAACCCCTGCTGATGCACAGGATGCATCTACTCCTACTGGAGTCTTTTCCATTGAATTGAGGAGAACATCACCCCTAGAAACTCTGCTAAAAGGTTGAATGTAATGATAACTACTTTGTGACAGTACTCAGCTTCTGTTGTAGTAAAGTAACTGCTAGGAAAATACTGATAAATGCTCTTAGATTTGGCATGGAGATTGAACATATAAAAGGAAATTATAGACATTGTATTTCCTGATTTTGAAGTGGGCAACAAAAAATCATTACTAGAGTATGTAAATAAAAGGTACACCAGCAATCTATATAATGCTTTTACCTGAAAACTTTTCTCTGTTGATGTTACAAGTCATATCTAAGGTTACTGAAATTGAAAAGAGTAGAAGAATAATTCTCCCAAATTTTAGTCATGTTGACAAGAACAGAAGGAACAAGGCACTCATAACTGTTTGTGCCTAATGTACCTCAGATTATCTGCGCTCTTTAATACTTATGAGTATCTGGAAAATGAATTCTTATGTATCCCACGGGGAACTCAGGATGTTTGCATTTGGGGTAGAGAAGTGGTGTTAGATTTCTTTTGATTTGCAAACTGCTAAGCATTTTCCAGCAGAGGTACAGACTGCTAGATAAGGAATTGAAACCACATGACTATAGGCTTAACTTTTTAAATTACTGTAGAAATAGTCCATAGAACCACATAGAAATAGAACCACTCCAGGAGATTTATGGAGCACAGATTGAAATTGCTGTTAGAGGTATGTGCTTTTGGGGAAGAGGGAGTTACTGTACAGGAGGAAGCAAGACAAGGTGTTGGAGAGAGGTAGGCTGCAAAGGGGAAAGCAAGCTCTTATCTTTTATTACTCATAAGTATTTCAAAAACGTACTGCTTTTCTGCTTTTGAATGATCTTCTTACAGCCTCATGGGGCTTGTACCTGTGAAAATATGAYGCCTTTAACTTTGAACTATGGCTTGATCTGAATGTCTTTTTAAGCACACTGGTTGTTAAATGTACTGATTTAAAAAAAAAAGATTTTTAAAAAAAATATCCATGGGTGTGAGTATGGACTCTGTATTTCTACTGGTTGCTGTTTCAATAACTTCTCGAGAGAATAAACTTTATGATGATGCTTTTATTGCAATAAAGTTCAGAAACAGAAGAGCAGCCAATTTCCACAGATGTCTTTATAAGAAACTGAAATGTATGTTGGCATGCACATTGGTTCTTTCAGCTGTGGTGCTCCCCTAACCTGTCCCATCTCTATGAATTATGGACGATTATATTTGTTTTATTTCTTTGGTAACTTTTTCACATCTCAAATACTCTGTGAGCACTCAGATGCACTCTGTGCATCTCATTTCTAACTTCTTGCTTCATGATGCCCTATTTAAAATTTGTTTTTCTGTAAAATTATATCAAGAATATCCCAAGCAAAAATTAAGATTTTTGCTGTGACTTACATTCTTTAGATTAAGAATAGTCTAATTTAGACTATTTTTTTTAGTACATTTAAAACTAACTCCTTGTGTACACCTCATTAAATGGAACTAGGTTTGAAGTTCTCTTAATCCCGTCCTCTTTGGAAGAGAATACAAAATTTCATGGTATTCTGTGTAAGGTATAATGTTGTTTGTGAAGTTTGTAGGCAGTAAAACTTTTAGCTTCCATGAATGAATGGTGATAAAATAAATGGTGATACAATAACAAGTTCTGTTTTGGAAGAAAGAAGAGGTGTTGCCCAAGCATGCAGAAGTTGTATGGAAATGTTTTAGAGCAGCTGTTTACAACTGGGTTGTAATGAGTTGCGGGGTGGTACTTATAAAGGGTTTGTGTTAATGCTTTCCTTGCAATTTTGTCCTGTGAAAAATATGTAGTACTCACTCTTTCTAAGCAGATACAAGCATTTCATGACAACATTTTTTTTTTTTTAATAGTGCTTTGAACCAGGGACTTCATAGACTTTTAATGAGGCCAAGTTTATTGTTGTCAGTGTCAATGACAGACTCAGAAGCAAAACCAGGGACTTAGTGAGCCCTAAAATTGTGGATTTTAGTATTCAGAGTTGTCCCTTCTGGATAAGTTGGTATATGCTTTTTGGATTATGGTGCAAAGAGGTGTCTTTAAGTGGTTTAGCTCATGTTGCTCTATTTTGGGTAGTAGAGAACTTTGGTGGGGGGAGTCATATTAGAATCTTTTACAATCACAAAATAGGCAAATGTTAAAGAYGTGAACAATGGTTCAGTGTTAAGCATCTCTATTTTTGATGAGTTGCCATATTATTACGTGTAAACTAATTTGAGGGAGAAGAGCAGAAACAGAATAGCTCTGACCTCATCTTCAACTTCTTAGATTTTTTTATAATTTTTTCTTTAAAATTTTTAGCATGGCTGATGTACATTTTGAGATTATGTTAATGAACACTTTCTTTTCTGTTTCTCCATCTTTCTCCCTTTTTGCAAAAATCCTCCATCCAAATTCTAGCAAGTGGAAAGCAGACAACAGCAGTGTCAGCTCATTATGCATCAGTCCAGATGGGAAAATGCTGCTGTCAGCTGGTAGAACTATAAAACTGTGGGACCTGGAGACCAAAGAAGTCTACAGAGTAAGTAACTTTGTTAAACTACATGTAAAAAGTACGCCTCTTTGTTGGTGACATTAGGTATCTAGTGTTTGCTTATAGGACATCTGAAATTTTTTTTGGATGTGAAGAGACAATTGACAGCTTTGGGATTGCTGGAAGCTGTTGCTGTGATGATACCCTCAATTGTGGTTTCAACTTGCTGACAGTTGAATGAGGACGTTAAATTCCTTGGCTGTGTCTGAGCACGCTACCAGCACCCTTTCTCAAACCTGTAGTATAAAATTAGGTGCCCTTTCTTCTTCCTCTTTTTTTTTTTTTTTTTTTTTTTTTTTCCTCCCCCCACTGGGTCCCTTTCTGATGCTCTGCTAGCAGAGGAACCCAGTTCACCACAGTATTAGTTTGCTGCTGGTGGGGGTTTGTGTCTCTGAACACACTGATCTTTGTGATAAGTCTCTCTTTAAATCCATTGGATTTCTTTGCTAAACTTCACATAACTGGTGGCCTTCTTAGTTTTGCTGTTTAAACATTTGGAAAGCGTAGGAGCAAAACCCTTGTTCCCTGGGTAGGGCTGGCACATGAGCAAGTTACCATGTTTTGACTGTTCCATAAATGCAGCTGTGCTCTGTTGCCTGCTGGTAGATAGGAGGTAACTAGTCTTTGGATCTCTCCTGGTGCTTGATATGGAGTAAGTAAGTCTTTACTTGAGGAGCCATACTGTTGTCTTGCTGCCATATGGCCACTAGTGTGTATGTCTGCATCCTGTGATGGCCAAAAATATGATTTGCAAAAGTAGATTGAAGAACTGATTTTTTGGGGGGTGGTGGGATGGATGGGTTTGAACAGCCATAGTAAGTCAGCAGACCTGTTTTCATTTTCAGCTGTTAAGATGAGCAACTGTGAATCTAGTTTCACTGTAAAAGATGAAGCAAGTGGAAAAGTGTTTTTGACAGTAACAGCAATACAGGCAGATGCAGCTTCTTTTGCATGGGCTTAGTCCCGTTAAGTTTGCCTTTTATTCCCTCCTTAACTTTTAAAATTCTGATAATTATCTGGAGGTTTAGAAAATCTTTCCTTGAAATATAGAGATGCAAAGAAACTGGACTCTCTGAATACTTAAAACAAACAAACAAMCCCCCCCCCGAAATGTCCTTGTCAACTTAGTAACACTTGGATTGTTCCTAATGTTCTTCATTAATTGATATTTTAAATCTTTGCCATATGACTACCTGTGGCAGTGTTTGAAAAAATTTTTTTTTTTCCCCGATAGCATTTCACAGGCCATGCTACATCAGTTTCATCATTAATGTTTACCACAGTGAAACCTATGAATGAAAATAAGCCTTTTGATGGAATTACAGGACTTTATTTCTTGTCTGGAGCTGTACATGACCGGTTACTGAGTGTATGGTACGTAAGCTTTTCTTCTTCCTGTCTTTGTTTATAGTCAGTATTGAGGCTAGACTCAACAAGTATGTTCTGAAATCTGTGATTAAGCAGAAGGGGCGCTCTGGAGAAATGCGATGATGATCTCTTAAATGGTGGTTTCAACTTACTGATTGTTGAATGAAGACATGAATTTCCTTGGCTGTGTCTGAGCATGCTTCCAGTAGTCGCTGCTTAAATCAGTAGTGTATGCTGAGAACATACTGTGCAATAGGCTTGCTTATTCTTTGAACTTATTGAAGGATTTAGGCTAAATTTTCTTCTTGCTTAATTTCACATGGAGTTACCTTGCACTTGGAATTAGAGCACTTAAGAACTTAAAACTGAGAGCTGTAGTTACAGCACAGGTGTTTTTGGATGAGGTAAATACTACCACAGTCACGGTTTATAGGCTTTAATACTGTGCTGCTTCCCAGATGCAGAGGCTGCTGTTTGTGCTAAGGTAAATAATGTGTGCTGTTTGTGTCTCCAGGCAAATCAGATCAGATAGGAAAGAAAAGAATGCCGTGATGTCTTTCACAGTAACAGATGAACCAACTTTTATTGACCTGACTGTGTCAGAAGTCAAAGAAGAGGTAGGAGCAGTAGTTTGTAACTAAATATGTTCAACAATTTTAAATTATCATTATCAGTTTCCTTTTAGGGTGTGAAGAAATCAGTTTGGTTTGTGAGTTTGATTTCTGTTACGCAGAAATGAGATCTGAATGCTAGCCAATTCATGGGTTTGAGGATATTTGTTACATGTGCATTTATAAAGGATAGTTTGAAACACTCATTTTGCAAAGCTACTAAGTACAAATTTAGTTTTTTTCGGTAGTCTTGCTTGTGATGGTGAAAATGTCAGTTGTTTCCTATTTAGGACAAGTTAGTAATCAGAATTATTTGTTAGATCTTGGCATCAAAAGCCACAGAAAAATCCTTTCTGAAATAGAGTTATGGTGCTGTTTTTTCTGATTTAATGTGGCTTTGGCAGTATAACTGCATTTTGAATTAAGTAGTCTCTATTGAGTTGTGATAGAAACATGCATTCCCCAGCTCTCTCAGTTTCATCAAGTAATACTTCAGTTTTCAGTTAAAGTAGAAGAGTTTTAAAGTAGTTTTCTTATGAAAAATGTCCGCATATGAAACTTGTTCCCGAACTGTTTCAGCCTTTAATGTTTCCCCTGGTGCCTTTAGATTCCTTTATAAAGACAGCATTTCATGCTATGCTTTTAATGTTTCCAGTTGTGCCTCTTATTTCATTTACTGGAGATAGAGTATTCTGTAAAGTACACCTTTCATTTAATTGATCAGAGTACTTTGTCTCAGTTTCTTTCTTCTAAGCATACTTACAGCCTCAGCCCCTTTGTGCACGCCTGTGCCTCTAGACATGTTGGGAGCCATGTTTTTGAAACATTGCTGCTTATGCTCACACGTCTCTGACAGTGTCCAAACTGTTCAGATTTTGACATGGTCAATAGTCATACAGTAAAAATATAGTTAGATGAGTTATCTTTTTGTCTCCTAATAGTTGTCCTAAATGTTCCTGAAGTGTTACTATTTTTTTTGACCTTCCTTACAGACTTAGTTGTATCTGTAGTGTGTTTTGTTACTGAAAAAAGTCAAATCATAACCATGCAAGCAACTCTTGATGTCCTGTACTTACAGGAGGTTTGTCCTTTGGTCTAATTAAAATCTTTTACTGTGACTTCTTTCAGCCTGTGAAGTTAGCAGTTGTGTGCAGAGATGGGCAGTTGCATTTATTTGAACATATTTTAAATGGGTAAGTTGGTATTCATTCTGAGTGTGTATTTGGGAAAGGTCTGGGATTATTGCAAGGCAGTGCTGCAACAGTGAAGCTCTTGCATCTGTACAAAAATCAAGTTCCATTCCAACTGGTCCTGTCTTAAGTTATTTGACACTTTTCTTGGGAAATGTGAGTTCTTTGGGTATGTGATGCAGGGAAGGAGTAGCTAGCATGCAGAAGGAGAACTTATGTGTTGGGGGCTATGCTGTGCTTTGCTATTAACTGTTGCTTTAGCCAAGGTTTTTGTCTCCTTGTGCCTCGTCTAAACCATCTGTAAAAGACATAAACTGTGGCTAAGTTTGCTGAGGACTTGCTAATGAAAGGTGCTTAGATGTACACAATATTGAAGTCTTTGAGGTAAACCTGTTGAATTTTTCCATTTCTTTCTCTCTCTTTTTCCCCCCCCCCTCAGTTACTGCAAAAAACCCTTAACATCAAACTGTACTATCCAGATAGCGACGCCTGGAAACGACGAGGACTCCACGCCAAAACCAGTCCCTATTCTAGCGGCTGCGTTTTGCACAGACAAACAGTCTCTGCTGCTTGTGTATGGTAACACCTTACAGCCCATCATAGAGAGAGTGGTATGTAAAACTTATTGGAGAGTTTTTGGAGTTTTTGTAATACGGACTCCATACTGCTTTGAGTGGGAGGGATTTTTTTTTTTTTTTCTGGAATTGCATCATGAGACAAAGCTTATTCCTTCCCCCTGTTCTGGGACAAGGAGCATTTGCCCCTGAGCTCTTTTGAAGGGGGGTTTTCTTCTTCCTTTTTTTATTTTTTCAATTAAAATATAGCTTGACAATATTGCTGACTGCATCCTGCCATTTCAGCTGCTATTGAGTAGGCTAATGCAAAGGCTTCTTGAAACTGGTTTTAATACTGGTTTAGTTTACCTGTGTGAGCCTCCATGCAGAACATGGAGATCTGGTAACAAAAGGCAGATGTGCAAAGCAGCTGTTGTTCTAGAGTGAAAAAAAATCACTCTGCTATATCTCTGGAGTTTTTTCTCATTTTTCAGTAGCTTAATGAGTTACAGGGTGAACTTCAGATGTTAACTGTTCTTATTTCTGTCTCTCCTAGTCTTTGAACACCACTGAATCCCAAGTATGTTTGATAAGGGATGTCCAGAAAGCGTTGGCGCTTAAAACAGATGTGGCTGTAACAAAGGTGAGCTTTGTGTGAAATGCAATCCCATTGCTGCTCTTGTTTTATTTTGGAAATGCTAGAATTCGTTGCTTTCTTCTAAAATGGGATTGGATTTCTGGATGGATCAATTCAGTGCTGCAGTGTAGTAACAGATGTCTATATCACTCAGGCAGGTGTGCGTGAAGTGTGCTTCATGGTTGTTGTGTGTCCTAGCATGTTCTGATGCACAGTTACCCTCTCATAGCTCATAGCAAGTCCTGTTCTGAGCAGATACGCTTAGATAGCGAGGATTCCCTCTGTCCGTTGTTGGCTTTTCTGCTCAAGATGAGTCCCTCCCCTAGAGTTTATGTACAGCCTGTTTGACCCTAATGGTTTGGGGTAAAGTTTGGGTGCCTTTGTTTTCTAATCTAAATAAAATGAAATAGAGCCTTAAAGGGTATGTCATTTTGGCTCTTCCTTGAGTTGGCCTTCACATGTTCCTACTCACAGGGATATGGCACCAGGGAATGGGAGCTTGAAGTTTAAATGGCCACAGTGTCCACTGAGGCCACCTGCCACCATTTTCCCTCATGCAGGGTCCCCTGGGGGTTAAGAGGTAGGTCATCAGGTCCTTTATCCATAAATATATGTATTCAAAGGCATTGCCTTTGCACATCCACGTTCCCCTGTCCCCTTCTTGTTTCACTGGTGATGGAATTGCTAGTAAGGACCAAAGTGTTCCTTGGACGGGTCCACAGGGCTGGAAGGGGGAACACCCTGCTGGGAGGGTGTACGTTGCACCGCTGAGCACCCTCTTCTCTTGGATGCCTGCCTAACAGAGTTGGAACACATACAGCAGAAGTGAAGTGGGCAGACGGTGCTCTCATTCTAACCCATGAGTTAGCGACGAGTTATGGCGCTCCATCAGCTAGGTGGGGCTTGGTGGTAATTCCTCACTGCGGGAGCCAGTGGGTAACAGAGCTGAAGTGCAGCGAAAGGTGTGGGAACACCTTGGCATGCAGTGATGACCTCCAACTTGGTTTCGCTTTTTTTCTGAATTCCAGTGAAGACACATTTCTCTTGGCTGTCTGAGCATGCCTTGCGAAGAGAAAGATAGCATTAGTGTGTTGAACTAAGTAGGCAGAATTTTAATGTCATTGATGTTCTACAGTAAAGTTCTTGGATCATGGAATCAAATTTTTATTTATGAAATTTTTTACCCAAAGCACCTGGATGTTGCTATGCTCACTGTAGTAGTTAATATTTGTATCACTTTACTGGGCACCCAGTAGGACTTGCAGTACAATGAGTTGGGTAAGTATGTCAATAAATGGCCTCCACAGAAGAGCTGTGGTTAAAGAAGTGTTCTGGAAGTAGCAAACTCACCTATATATATATATATCCTGTGTGGTTCAGGGGTTCACTGAGTTGTTAAACATACTACCTTTAAAACTTGATCTGCTTTGTGTTATTGAAGATAGATCCCATATTTGGGATTATACCACGTTTGGTATAATCTAAGGTTGCTGTGCTTGGTATCATGGTCATAGTCTAATTCAGACTACAGAGTTCTGCCTCTGAGCTCCCCCCCCAAAAGAAAATCAATGTGATTGAAGTGCCCAGTAACCATCTCTTACTGCTACATTTTGCAGCTGTTTATAAGCAGTCGTTACCTTTCAGTGGAAGGTGAATTAACCTGCATGTTGTTTATGCGCTTGATGGTTAGTGTGTGTGGTGTCTATTGCTAGTAAAGATCCACATATTTGTTGTTGGAAACGATCACTGTTCAGTGAGGGCTATGGAACAAGCTTGAAAATAAAATAATTCAAAAGTGATTCCATAGGCTCTATAATGCTTTAGTTCAGTTATGAAAATTAGCTGACTATTGCTTGAAGTTATTCATGGTTCTTAAAAATATAGGATTTTCTTAGTGTATACTTCAAGAAAATATGTTGTGGCAGGCTGGTTTTACCATGTGTGTGAATCTCAGAATAAAATTGCCGTTTTAAACTCAAAGACAGACCGAGATAGCAGCAATTCATGTGGATGTGGTCATCTCTCTCTGTTAGATCAAGACACCTGTTGTGAACTCAGACACCAAAGTTCTAGTGCCTGGAATCCCAGGACATAGTGCATCCGTCAAAGCTCCACCCTCAGGAAAGGAGAAAAATAAAAGCAAAAGGAAACCCGGAGAGACAGAGGTAAAGTGCTTAAAAAAAAAAAAGTGTGTGTATATATATATATATATATTTATTTATTTATTTATTTATTTATTTTTATAACACAGCAAAATAACGGAGAAACCAGAATCGTGTCGTAGTTACAGTGCCTTTAGGTACACTCTAACCTTCTTTGTTTGATGTGGAGGCAAAATTAATAATATTGTCTTTTTGTATGAATGAGACTTCCCTGCAGTCAAAATCCTTTCCCTCCTCCAAGCCATGTGCACGTTGTCAGTAGTTTTGGCATGCTACTGCAGGATTTTGTCACATAGTTGTGCCTGTCTCCTGCTGCTAAGATATACTGCTGCTTCTCAGTCAAGACTTCATCTTTCCTACTCCTCTGGCTATCCTCTCTCAGTACATTTAAAAGAATATGCTAAGACTGTGTTATTTTCTAGCAGAGTAGGAGGGAGTGATGTAGAAGGCTAGATACTTCACTTTCAGGTTATGTCTCTGAGAAACCGCTGAACAACTGAAACAACAGTGAAACAACACTGCCCTTGTTTACTGTCTGCAGGAAAGCATTGAAGACCGCCTGGGGGCRTTGGATATTGATGTGAGCAAAGTAAAAACTCCAGGTGGCCTTCCACAAACTGATAGCTTCGCGGTACTTTTGGTGCAGGGCTTGGAAAGCAACGATTCGGACATCTTAAATGTAAGTGTTACAAGGTCATTGTATGGTGCTTAATCTGTTTGCTGAGACTTGTAGGGAGCCTTCCTGAAAATTGCAGAGGCTGAACAATCAAGATCCTGTTGTTTCTCCCTGCTGCTTTTTGCCAGTCTGCTGCTTGAAGCACTGATATTAAAAATGATAGTTGTGGTATGACATTCTTTTTGTTGTTATCTACCTTGCTTTCAAAGTCAGTCCATGAGCTTTGAAGCAGATCTGTTTCTGATAAATTTGTTGTGTCACAGTTCAGCTGTTTTACAAGTGATGTTACTAATGCAGTGGTCTTTTCTTCAGTTTGAGCAAGAGCATAATCTGTGCTTAGACCTGACTAGAGTGTTATTGAGTAGATATTGTTTGAAAAATGTATTGATGGCAAAAGTTACACTTGATAAGCTCACTGCTGCACTTGGACTAGTGGGGACCAATAAACTAAATCTTTCGGGAATTTGATTCTGAATAGAAATTACTTGTTACAAGTACTGGTCAAAGGCATTTCTTTACAGAAATGAAGTGTAAAAATAGCAAGAGAAATTCTCCTTAATTTGTCTTTAGTGCTTTGTTTTTAATGCGGGGTGGTTATACTAGGGGTAGTGGTAGGTTGTTTTAAATGGTTTAGTCAGTCAAGTGACTTACATTGTCAACTGGAGCTGACTTGAAAAATGTCCTTTTCAAAGCAAATCTTACTACATTTACCTTCATCTGAGCATACAAAGGTAGTGAAGTAGAAGGAGATTTAAATTCAAGTATTTTTGATTGTGCTCAAACACATATTAAAGCTGAATGATTCTCTGATTATATTTTTCCATTTTAACAGAAAGTGCTTACCACAAGAAAGGAAGCTTTAATAAAGAACACCGTAGCCAGAATGCCTATACATGCTGTCATTCCACTGCTGCATGAGGTAGGAGAGACTGCGTTTCTTGTACTGTCAGACAAATCATATTTGGCTTCTGTTCTAGCTGGGGAAATTCCCAGATATATGTTTTGATTTTTAGCAATAAAATTGGCTGATGGTTGTACAGTAAAGAAGTAATTTTTAATTATCTCTGATATACTCTCATCTTATCTGTCTAAAGCTTGACCAAAGAGAAAGGTGCCCCTGTCAGTTAGGAAGAACATTAGGTATTATAATAGTATCTTAATAATTGGGAAAAAGAAGAGAAAAAGTTTCTTTAGTCCGTGGTAAATGATTATGGTTACATCTTTTTTTAAACTATTAAAGAAGATGATAATTTTATGAATGAGAGCAAGAGTGCTAGCCTGAGCAAGCAGAATGAGCATTAGTCCCTAAATATGCAAGACACTTGCATAAGAGAAGGAAGAGTAGGATACACGCATAAAGAGAAATGAGTTTAAATAGCATTTGGAAATTCAGGGGCAATTTCCTTGGAGCGTCTCGCTTTCAAAGGTATTTCAGAAGCACGGTTGCTATATTTGGGCTCTTCAACATCATTTAGGAATCATTTTTACGTGGGATTTAGCTTCTAAACTGCTTATTCTGTGAAATAAATAAAATCTATATTTGAACTGAAATATTGTAATGCTTAGCCTTTTTTTAGAAATTGCTGTATTTAAACTGAAAGTTTATTAGTTGCTTTTATGTGAATCACGCTCTGTAACATAAGTTAACGGTCAAGTTTTTCTCCTGTGTTTTAATGTGCTGGTCATTTCATTCATGACTAATCTTAACTGAAATTTGCATACTGCCCATTTTTGAATGTTAGGCTGGCATTAAGCATGTGTTATGATACCTTCTTAGACTTATGTTAATGGAGTGCAGCATTTCTTCTATAGGACCTRTGTCAGAGAGTCTGAGTGCAATATAATCTTGGTGGATGGAGAGATTCTCATGTAACTGTCCTTGCCAGAGCTTGAGATTTGTTCTATAAAATATCCTCTACCTGATGATAACTTCACTTTTCAACCTGTCAGCTTTGTAGTGGCTGCTCTGCTAGGCAGATACATAGAGCAACATATAAAAAAATCACAAAGGGATTTTGTTCTAGTTATTCCTGCCAGCTTGAAGTTTCTCTGGATATATTGCATGTTATGAGTTCCAGTTTTATTGTAATAATGAAACTCAGCTTCTGCAGGTTATCAGCCTGCATATAGGAAGATATAGCCAACAGTATAATATTCTGAAGTCTGACAGTGGTTAATTCTAGCAAACTTCAAATGCATGGAGATTTTTCTGCTCCAATATTGGGGTTGTTGCATGGATATAATGTTGGGTTGTAAAGTCATTATGCATTTGTTGCTTGTTACTGACTATTTTTTGTACCTTTAGCTTACGAAGAGATTGCAAGGCAACCCATACAGGTAAGAGACATGTTCCCCACAACTTAATTTATTTGAAAACTTTTTAGTGTGGCACTTGTGGACCCTCCTTCCACCTGTTGTTTGATTTCTGTAATAACTGTGATTAAACTGTAGCATCATGAAGTAAAAAAATTCTGACCTGATTGCAACTGCTAAGAACTTATATCAAGACACTGCTTTGTCAAGCTGAATGAGGTGAAATTAAAAAGGGAAAAGGATGTTTGAAATGAGCATATATCCCTCAGAAGGCACCTGAAGTCCCAGAATGATGAAAGTTCAGACCTGATGAGCATGTAAAATAAAATCATTATCAGATGTATAGCTTGTTCAGACTACTTATCAACCAGATATCTTTAGACACCTCCTGGTGTTTTGTTTAGAAACAAACAAAAATGCTCAGTCTTGTTATATTGCTATCAGGATTGCTTTGAGACTAGCAAAGATAATCTTCCCTGTTCTTAATTGATAAAGGAGATTTCCCTCATTGTAGGTGGAAAAGAATATCATGCTTTGACCTTTAATTCATCTGAACCTTCTGTGAAAGACTTCAGAAGCACAGACCACTGAGCATGCCTGATTTGACTCCTTTACTTAAATGTCTTGTCTTTTCCTAGAAAATAACTTACATAGGTATCTCGTCCGTATAGCCAAACTGTTATATTTCCATCTCTGTTTATCTTTTTGTGTAATGAAAGTGAAGCACTCTTTTTAGAACTACTTTAGCATCTAGAAAATGAAATAGGTGTTTGTCAACTGGCATGTCTTTGATTTGATTTTTCTTTTCCAGTGCCTCACAAATGGTTCGATGGTTGAAGTCTGTTTTTACTCTACATGCATCCTACCTTTCCACAGTAAGTACCATGCTGAAGGTTAACACATGTAAATAAGACTGAATTTAARCATCTAAATATATCTGTGTTCTTTCTTCAGTAATCTGTCTCCTGCTATCCACATATGGCAGTGCCCAAATAAAAGTGCAAAGTGGCTGTATATCTGCCACTTTGCCATATTGCTGCACATTTGCTAGAAATTGTCTTAGTCATTCATGACATAATTATAGTCATCCCAGAGTCAAACCAAAATAAGTTTTGTCATACCTGTGAGAGTTAGGGAACAAAATAGCTGTCAAGAAATA
Organism: Apteryx rowi; assembly: GCF_003343035.1. NCBI lineage: Eukaryota > Metazoa > Chordata > Aves > Apterygiformes > Apterygidae > Apteryx > Apteryx rowi. Next base: position 577,546 of record NW_020450916.1, on the reverse strand, counting down.
ATCTAGCCTGTGTTGTTAAATCTTGTAGAACTAAATTTGTTTTGCTTCTGCAGTGCTAATCTTGAGCCTGTCTTGGGCATGACTAGATTTATAGGATGAATGTATGCCACATCTGGCATGGGTAGGGTAATGTATTAGCTTTTAGCTTCAAATCTTTCCTTCCTTAACAAGTGATGGATAAACTCATGCTTGCTCAGTTGAAAAGTAGCATTTGGGTACTGTTAGTTCTTTCTGTTCTTGGGGATCTCCCAGCTATTAAAGGACCGCTGTGCATCAAAACTTGTACATGTTGCTGTTCCTGCATTCATAAGTGGTGTATATTCAGTTCCCATTTATACAGCTTTACATCTACACCCACCTATATTAGTGATAGAGGAAAGGAAAAATAATAGAATTGCCATGTTTTGAAAGCAAATGATGCTTCTACRCATAGCTAAATATTAATTGATTAGGCTGCAGGTGATGTTTGTGATGAACCCTCCACTCTCCCTTCTGGCTGGAATAATATGAGCAAGCGTTGTCTGGCCAAAACTCAAAACTGTGGTATAAAAATTAAAAAACATGACATTTGTGTATTGGCTAACAGCTTCATTTTTCTTCATCCCTGCCTTCTCCCAAGTTGCCAGATCTTATTCCCCAGCTGGGAATGCTATACCAATTAATGGAGAGCAGAGTAAAAACTTTGCAAAAGCTTTCTCGTCTGCATGGAAGACTCTTCCTTCTTGTCACCCAGGTAAGTTCCAGCTAAATGACATGGGATCTGTGGAAGAAATGGTTTGTGCAGACTTAGCCTTCTGTTGTGATGGCGTCTAATGGGACCTGTCATTAGGAACTGAGTGTGGCTGCTATATAGTCACACTGCTAATGCTGAAAGCAGTACAATTCATTAACTATGTAATTATTATTGATGATATTTTTCAGTGATTTTTAAAAACACCCCTGCTCACTGAAAGCGTTGCATATTTTTTTCCTGCCCAATGTGTCTGCTAACACTTAGCTTTTTTTAAAGAGGAATATACATAAGAGATATGGAGCCACTTCAGATGCCCCTAAAGATTTATTTTATGTCTTTCTTACATATTTGGCTGTTAAACTCCAATTATAAATGAATGAATATATGTAAAACTTGATGTAGATTTCATTTATATTGTTTTGAGTTTTGTTGACTTTTAAAGTTGGAATACATGATTGCGTCTAAGGCTAATGTGCAAATTCCATTCAGGTTGCAGCATTGGAAACAGTTCAAGATGTAACTGAGGTTAATCAGACTGCAAAGCTGGTATATGAGGATGGTGAGTGTTGTATGCTAGCTGTAGTTTAACTCCTGAATTCACACGACAGCTGATACTTGATATTTATGTTCTAGTGCTTATCTAGTAGCGAACAATCTATGGTAGAGAGTTTTTGTGGGAAATCCATGGCAAGAAAGTGAGTGGTAAATGATGGGGGTATCTTACAGTTGGTTGTTCCTTCCTCTCCTTTTCTCTCCTTTCCTTTCCTTTCACTCCCTCCCATTCCTGCTCCACAAATTAAGGTATCAGTTAATTGGAAGATCAGTATGTAGCTTAATTTAACTGGCAAGAATCTAGTTTACATACCTCATATTTCTAGTACTAACTGATGGTTTGCTAAGGTAGATTCAATCATGGAGCTTTTACACGTTTGAGTCAGCAGGACTTCAAGGTAATGGTGTCAGCGTGTGGGCAGGTGCACTTCCAATTCGGGCCTTTTGTCTACTGTAACTTCACACAGAAGTGATTAGTGCCTGATTCATTTTGATCAACATAGTCTTCAGGTAGAATTAGTTTTGGAGTTTAACTAGCACAGTTGGAGGAGGTCTAGCAGCATGTGGGATTGGGTTTTGTTTGAACAAAGACATTTTAAATTCTATCTGTTCTCCAGACTAAAGGATTGTTTTCTCTTTGTAGAATCCTCAGAAGAAGGGTCTGATGATGAGATGATTGCAGATAAAGATTCAGATGTAAGTGGGGTCAGACCAGATCTTCTCCCCTTCTCTTGTAACAGTAGTTGTGCTAGTGTCAAAGGTTCAAACATTCCTGTTTATTTTTCCTCAGGAAAACTGGGATGAAGATGATGAAAAAGAGGAGCAATCAGATGAACAAGACATGGCTGTTGAAAAGGAAATCAATGGCGATTCTGATTTGGAACCAGAAAATGAAAGCGAAGAAGAATAACAGCATAAAAGACTTAACAGTTTAAAGAAGTGGGCCACCAGAACTCTCTAATTCTGGATCATCTTGTTTAAAGATGCATAGTTGCATATAGGGAGTGCAGACTTGTGCACAGCCTATGTGCTGCAGAGGCACATGTGGGGCACTGTGCATTTCTGAATCCAGAATGTTTAACCACGCCAGCCTTCTCTCGCCCTATTTCCCTGCGCTTACTATAGAAACATTTCTTCCACCTCATGGTCAGATTATGCCTGTCATGTGGACATGCATTTGTATCTCAAGTGAAATAAATCTGCCACCGCTGTTTGTGTGGTAAACTTGGTTCAGCTTTACATTGAATTTGTTTCAAATATTCAAGGATCAAAGACAACCGGTCTATACTTCTTTTCATGCTTCAGTTAGCAATAGCAAGTGGGCATCCTGCTGCATTTTTTCAAAAAAAAATATTTTTGTAATATTTAAATTCTCTACTGAATTTCTTTTTCTTCCCCCCCCATCCTTCATCAGTTCAGCCATGCCTTGGCAATATGTAAATGCCAACCTGGCTTAAAAATGGCTTTTTCTTTTTTAACAAATTTGAACTCAAGACTTTTATATATATATAAATCAATGACTTTTCTTGTGCTTCAAAAGGACATTAGAACTATCACTGGTTCCTAATTTTGTTTTAATTGAGGTTGTATATAAGTTTAATGCTAACCCAGAGGATAGACTGTGTCGAATTGGGTGGGGGAAGGGGAGTGAAAAAGCAGGGAAGTGAGAAGGTGAATGCGTGTGAATATATAGCGCACAGCTGTACGTTTATTACGGATTTTTAATCTCTCAGTGGCAGAACAAGGATAGCTATTTGCTCAGCTAATGGAAGCTGAAGTAGTATAAACACATTTTTAAGAGCAAAATACGGTAAAGGTTTGAGCCATTCACCAGTATAATGTACAATATATTTGTCTATAAATGGAACTGTTGCAACTAGATACCGCCCTCTTTGTAAAGTGAATAAATATACATCTCCTTTACCAAATACCTGTCCTGTGGTGTTTGTTGAGAGAGACCATAGGTGGCTGTTAAGGATGAAATGCGCTTTTTGTATGAACCAGSTTTCTAGTGGAAGAGGAATCCAGTCTGAAAGGTTACTGTGTTGTGAAAAGCATCCGTTATTCTTGGTTTTGTAGCTCCTTATGTTCCCAGTCATATCTACTGGTTTGTTCGCTGCCGTGGGGTTGCAGTGGTATCAGGAGGGCACAGTGGATTGTATTGTTGACAAAGCTGGGAGAGATGTGTTCTGCCTTGGGAGAGGTTAAGGTAGGCAGGCTGCAGTTTGAGGCTTCCAGTCTTTGGGGTGTTTTAATTCACAGGGAATTAGTGTCTTTAGTTTGTAAAGCTGGGCTGTTATGTCCTTACTGAGATACTGTGAAAATAAATATGCTCGTGCATTGTTTGTACTCATGCAAGTTACCAAATGAAGCTAAACTGACATGTAAGTTTTTAACCAGTACTGATATTCCTATATGCAGGCTGGCTTCAAATCAGGCAAAAAAAAGATGGATGTGAATGGAGGTCTGTTGCGTCTCAGGTGAGTGCTTTATCTGCTGAGCTCTTGGGGCCTGGGGTAACACAAGCAGCAGTGTTTGGTTGTGCAGGGTCCTACCTGTAGCTGTGTCCCAGCCTTTCTAGAAGGCAAAGCGGGAGCCCTAGACTGGTGGGCAGGAGAATGGGCTGAAAACCTTGTTGGCACCGTTTGGGTATGGGAAATAGCGGCACTGGAAACTTGGATGAACCTTTAAGATAGGTGTTACCTGTGTCCATTACTTCAGCACAGCAGAAATCCATTCCAGTAGGGGAGCTGTGGGAGAACCTGGCAGCAGGAGGAGGAGGGGGGATTTTAAGGATTTTTCATTCATGCATTTGATACAGAGATCCTGTGAATCTAGCTGAAGATCACACAGCAAGCTGGTAGTGGGGCGTACGGGTTCAGGCCTCCTACTCCAGTGTTATAACAGTCAGGTAGCACTGTCCTCTGAGCCCTCTGCTTGTATCATCTTTAAGCAGCTATCCCTGTGTGAAACTATTTGGGAATGGCAACTGCAAGCAATTGAGTTTTTCAGAAAATTATTCTCAGTTAAGAGTTGGTAACTGACAGTTTTGTGCACTTTCTAATCCCTCACAACTCCTTACCTGTCTACAAAGCCTAAGTCTCAGTCAGCTGATGACTCTAAACCATTCATGTCTTATTTTTCAAAAACAGTGTAATCTGGAGAAAGCAAACTGGAACAGGGTGGCAGCATCTTACTACCAGGTCATCCCTTGCATTCCTAATCCTGCTATTTTTAGTGCAATCAAGAGAGTGAAGAGGACAGACTATAACTGCTCCTTCTGAATGGTGGAGTTTGGTTGTGTAAAGAATCCAAGATATCCAGAGCAAGCCCATTGGTTAAACAGTCAATGAATCCATGAGGTAGAAACTCTTGAGGTGTACTTCTGTTTTTATTAGTCTAACTAGTATTATGTCCTGTTTGTAAGCAGCTAGGAAAGGTTTATCCAGGAACCACTGCACAATTTGAGGTTTTTTTGTTTGTTGCTTGTTGCAGCCTTAATTCCAGATTCTGGTCTTGAAATAAATGAATTTTGAAGGCTATAAGGAGCAATACCACAGATGACCAGGAGATGTCACACCTTCTTCACAGAAATATCTCATGTTACTGGGCAGCAACAGCAACCAGTGAATTGTGCTTTTGAGGGTGGCATAATCTCATTGTTGCTAAAGGCATCCTATTGTAAGACCGTGTCACTCTGATTTTCATCTGTTGTTATGGTTCTTCTGAAGGGACCTGATGCAAGAGCCTGCTTGTTGCCACTCTTGCTAAATATTTCAGTCTTTCAAGAGATTCACTGAAGTTCTGGTAGGGGAATAAGAGCTGTTCATGTGGGATGTGCACCTGTGTGTTTTCAAGGTTCTGCTCTTTACAGACTTGGAATATGGATGTTTAGCTTACAGGGAACCTGAGAGCAGTGGTGAGAGATGTTACTGATCAAGCTTCATCCTTTATTTATTTATTTATTTATTTATTTTTGCTGGTGGCTTCTCTGTCCAAAATTAAGTATGTCAAGGACATTGGTCTAAGAAGATGCAAAGAAAAGCAAAACATACATTGTTTGAGGAGGATTAGAGGAAGAGAACATGGAAAAGGAGAAAAGAAGGAAAGATTTGGATACACAACTAGTCCCTGGAACATTCCTCATTACTGGGAATATCAGCACTTTGACATTTGAAAATCACATGTGAAAATTACTGAGATATGGTATGTAGTCTAATAGCCAAGTTCTTCTTTGGCCGTTCCGTGATTAAGCGGGAGCTTGGCACAATCGCAGTATTTGGCCTTTTTGCATGGGAGGGAACTGGTTTGTAGTAGAGGAAAACTGCTTGCTCTCTGCACAGTTTCGCTCTTTAGTTCCCTAGTGATTTAATCTTGGTTTATGCACAGGTTAATTTGTGGCCTGTGGGATGTTGGTTCCCTGCTCCCTTGAAGAAAGGTGCTAGAGAGATGATTGTGGCAATACTCGGTTTCCTTCCAGGTGTGTCCGTACTTGCAGGTGTGGGACCTTGATGAACCAGCCAGGAGATTCTGTGTCTCTGAGACTTCATGAGTTAACTTATGGTGGGTGGCTTTCCTGCAGAGAACAGTGTGATTAACACTGGAAGGAAAAATTATTCCTACCTCCCCAGTCTGCTAGAAGTGAGTGACTGCTATTTCACCTGGCTGCCATGTGGTCGTACACCTCCAGCATGCCGCATTTGGGATTGGTCTTGCCACCTCGCCCCCAGAGCGCAGGTCCTTAAGCTCTCTGTGACTGGGTGCGTGCAGCACCGCATGTCACACGAAGGGTTGCTGAAGCTATGGTTTGGAGATGAGGTAGTAAAGCAAATAGCATGTGATACTACATTACAGTGTCTGGATGTCTTGGCTCTTAAATTGTGACAACTGTGATGTTTTTCAGTTCATTTAAAGATTTACATGGGCTTGTTTAAGTAGGAGAGAGAGAAATCAACTTCCTGTTTAGTTAAGGTTGCAGAAGTAGTGTGGGAAACCACTGTGCTCAAGCAGAGGAAATAGCTTTCCAAAATGTATTTGGTTGTTGCCAGCATGATTGTTTTAGACTTAACTGCTCCCCAAAACTTTTTTTTTTTTGAGGGTCTTTTCAAAACTACCTCATATCTAGCATTTGCAAAGTCAAGAAGATCATAGAGAAAATCCTTCTGTTTGGAAGAGAGCCTGGGCCTCTGCATGAGGAAAAATCCAAGTATCTTCACCTGTGCTTCTGTTTTGGCAGCAAGATACAACATTGCTCAGCAAGAAGGTATGATAGATAGGCAAGATCTGTGTAAGTGGATCTCATGTTGTCTAGGAGAGGAAGTGAAGTCGTGGTCAGACCTGGAGTCTATCCAAAGCTCTTCTAATCACAGATATGGGGGTGATTAGTTTATTTCAAATATTTTGGCTCAGTAGTGAGCACTGTAAGTTATGTAGGGATATTTTTAGAAATTAATAGAGCATTTCGTCCCTGAGGCAAAAATTATTCCCACATGCTCCATGGGGGCTTGGAGGAGGGGGGTTGTCTGCAAGTTCCTCCTGTTATGATTACTCCACACTCACGCTTAGATCACCCTCCCTTAATCTCTGCATCTGTGAATTGAAGGACTGTTTGCTTTCATCAGCATTAGAGAGCGCTTGTCTCGTGGTTATTTTACAGACTTCCCAAAGCCCCTCCAATAAAAGTCAACAGTGCTTCAGTGCCTGATGGCACGTTTCAGAAGGAGCGAGTCTGTGTGTTTGTCATGCTCTTCTGCACATAGTAAACTCRTTCTTTATATTCAGCTGTTGGCCGACGGGGGGCAATAAATGATTTATAACCATGGCAACAGTTACTGTGGGAAACTGGCATCAACAAGAATCTTTTTCATGTCCACATCAATGAATGTATTAAAAATCTTTCCACTCTGAATCAGGCAAGACCAGTTGTGACACTTTCTAAAAATTTGGTTTAGAGGTAAGTCGGATTGAAATGATATCACACGCAGTGTCTAGTATAGCGACTGATGACCCTTTCAGCTGTCTCCAGTGGAGGTACTTGTTATCTGATCAAAGAAATGTTTTCTACCCCAGCTGCATATGGGTTCTGTGGGGAGGGGGACTGACAGCGAGAGGTTGKTAGAAGCTGCTTTTGCTGGAGTTACTCTGTGTTGTTTGAGAGATTTCTGTAATGCATAAAATCTCTTGGTGTGAACTCTTGGAAYGTAGGAGCCCTGGTATTCGTAGCTGCTGTTTCAGCTGACTGGCTTCCAGCATTCGTTAGGGGGGACAGAGCTCGGATCCTTGCTGAACTTGCAGTTCTCAGAAGCTTTATCTTTCATTCAAGCTCCTCAAGGCAAGGTGTATAGCTGAAATACATTTTGTAGATATGATGAAAGAATTTGAGAAGGATATACATTTAGTAAGGGAAACTAGTAGGATGAAGGGAAGGCTTTACCTCTCTATAAAGTGAATCTTAAACTGACAATTCCTTTTCTACAGTCTTCTCAATTCCAATGAAATATCTTCTTGTTTAAAGGAAGTTTTTTTCCCTCTATCTGTAAATAAATTTCAGCTTAACTAAGGTCATTCCTCAGAAAACTTCCTTTGTAAGGAGCTGAAGGCTGCAGTTGCTGCAGCTTTGTGAGGGAGTCTGCTACCAATTCTGGAGCTTGGTTGGTGCTTCCTGGGGGTCATTCTCCCTCCACCCCCTGCTTTACAAAGTTCCATAAATTCTGACTTAGTTTGCCAAGTTTTGCTTATTCTAGATGATTTTTCTAACATTTACTTGTGCCATGACAGCCACTGTTAGAAACTGCAGGTAGAAGAAATGAAAGAGCTTAGCCAGCCTGTCAGCTAGCTTCTGCTCAGCATGCAATGTGCTCATGGGTGTACATGAGCTTTAAATACCTGGGTCTTAAGAGACTCCTCTGTAGTAAGAAGCCGGCCTGATGCATGATGCACTGAAGCTGAAAAAGACTGGGGAAAAAATTGTGTTTGGGTCTCTTTGCAATTAAGGCCTGCTGCCTTGATTTTAACAGCACTAGGTGGCATCCAGGCCCTTCTTAATGGTACCAAGATGTGGGAAGCAGGACATTACCCTGCATGCTGCTGTGCTGATTAACACTGTTCTGTACCAGGGTTGAAGTGCCCGATGTCTCTGAGCCACATATATGATAAGGACAGACCAGAGCAGTGGTCATTGTTACCGCTCACAGACGATCTCCTTTATATCTGACTGTCTTTTAGTAGAAGTATATACTGTTATGGATATAAGGTTACTCTCTGCTTAGAAATGGTGTCTTGAATACTTTTCTGGAAGCTCGTGTTTGAAGTGAGTCTTCAATATAATTTGGAAATAGTACATTTGCAGAGGAAGAATTTACTTTTGAGCAGACTATAATAATTTGCTAATTTGATGCACAAAGAGGGGGTAGGCAAATGAATGATAAGGGAGGGAAGAATTGAAATGAAAATTTAAAATTTGACATTTTTCGTTGGCTGTTTTTATCGGGGAGGTACAGAAACATTTCATTTTAATCGTCCAGTGGAACCTCAGGCTTCTTTTGAATTTGCTGTTTTTAAACTGGCTTTAATCTTTTCATTTAATCTTCTTTAAGCAATCGTCAAGCAACCCCTGATTGTGTCACTTCTTTATTCAAGTCAAATTTTGTCCTTTATTTTATTCAGACACCAAACTGGAAAGTCTGTTTTCCTAACTCTGTTCTGGAGAGGGGCGCTGCTGAGGGGCAGTGCAGCGGGCGATGATTCAAGTGAAATCCTGCTCCAGAACAGCTCACCTGGCAGATGCTTTCAGTTTTCCATGTTGTTCAGAGTTTGTCTTGGACACAGTGGTACTCCTGGGGCCAGTCGTATTCCAGCGTTTAAAAATGCATGTATTGGTAACAGTGCTGTAATCAAAACTATTTTGCCTGCTTCTTACCTTGCAGTTGAAGTGTCATGCCTTGTCTACGGCCTAAGCAAAGAAGCGGTGCCCATCTCTTAGCACTCTTCTCGGGAGTATGTGTCCTCCCGGATATATGCTGGGTATGAACCTCAACGGAGCACCCGTTGCAAGGAAGGCTGGGATGCATCAGCCCTGCTACCGCAGACCCTGGCGCAGCTTCACAGAGCCGGAGCGCTGCTTGAGGCAGCCGGGCACGGAAAATGAAATGAGATGTTGGTGCTGTTAGACTGTGGCTATAAGTCTGTAGATGTCATGGCTCAGCTGGGTCTCCAGGACAGGTAGGGAAGGGGACTGGCAGGAGGGATAGGGCCACCCCGGTACCGAGCTTTGGGATTTGGGAAGGGGACCAAATGTCACATTGGCTTTGTGGCTGGGCCAGGCAGAGGAACACCTAATACATCCTCAGAAGGGGAATATGACTTCTTGGGACTGGAAGAGACAAAATAACCATCAAGATAGGCTTGTTTGTTTTGTTTTGTTTTGTTTTTGTTCAGTCTGCAGCCTCCAGACCTTTGAACACTTTGCAAAATGGCGGGGAGCAATGTAGCTAGTACAGAATCGCAGTAGTGCCCTGCCTCGCTCTGCGTTGGCCAGGATCTCTCCCCAGGCCTTTGCGGTCCGTTAAACAGGCAGGCCTTGGCCTTGTGCTCCTTTGAATGCGACTTCTGGCTCTGTTTTACACAGCAGCAGACTTCCTTCGATGGAGAAGGCTGTTGCAATGTTCTTAAAATCTTGGAATGACAGAAAAAGAAGGAAATTAATGGTGATTTTTTTAGGTACAGCAGTGATAGCATTTTTGGAGATAGGCAGAATTTAAGTGAGTTCAGGGACCACAAAAGGTTGCCAATCTAATCCTTGTAAGAAGCTATCTGTAGAAAAAGGAGTTAAATAAGTATGGCCCAAGTGTCCAGCTTCATTTGTGAAGTGTGTTTCTCTGGTCCATGAAGTTTTCCCAGGGTGCACAAAATCTTAGCTTTCATTGATTTCAAGTGTGCTTCTTTTAGTTCTCTGTTTCGAAAAGCACTTCCCAAGAGAACCAAGTCTAATTTATCCAGTGTTCAGGCTGAATAAGCAGGTTGCCTGAAGCAGTGAGTCCCCACTCCCTGCCGGCTGGAGCGCTGGTAGTCCTAAAAGCCAGCGGCGCTGCTTTATTGCCAGCACGTAGCCCTTTCCCTGCTGGTAGTTTCCAGCGTGACCTGGGGGGGGATCAGAATGAGATGCTGACGCCTGGGGGCTGCGGTTGGGGCAGGGGAGCCCTAATTCTGGGAAGCTGTTTCGTTCCTCAGCGGGTGAATGTGGAAATAATATTCTAAGCAAGTGCTTCTGTTAGTTCCTCCATGAAGGCCATATTTCCCCCTTGATGTCTCCTTGTACCTTCTGCTGAAGGCAGTGATGTGGCATTATGCAGCTGAAACTTGTTCTCCAGGTTGAAGTATGTGGTTAAATATATTACTGCGGCTGCCCTTTGGAGAGAGTCTGGTATTGAGACAGCACTGGCATGTGTTGGGAGGAGAGGAGAAACTGGTGACAGGAGAGGCCAAGGGCCCAAGAGGCCCGGGGGAGTCACAGGTGTAGTCAGCTGTGGCCTGTAAGAGCTGGCGAATTGCCAAAGGGAGCCTAACATGCCATGTTGAAGGACGGAGCCCAGATACAGGAAATGATGCTCGTGTGTCCCTCAGAAGAGGGTGACTGATTAGGCAAGGTGATCTCGTGTAACTTGGAGGCCAAAGATTTTATTTTCTCTCAGGGATTTAAGGTTAGAGTCTTGCATCTGCTAAGAAATGCTCTGAACATCAAAAATAGGGCTTGCTGAGTTTGGCTCCCAGTACTATAGCTGTTGAAGGATTAGATTAGAGTGGATTCCCCTGTACAAATCTTCCTTCCATTAACCTCCCAGTCAGCTTGACTCCTTCAGTTGCCAGATTAGCATCTCCAAAGAATGACGTCCCTCCGTTTGTCAGTCCTTCCTGTGTGTATGGCTTCTCATTGCTGGAGCCAAATAAACAGTGCTGGTTAGAAAACAGCTTTCAGCACTGTTTTGTACTATTGTGCTCTAAAATCTCGGAGCGGGGAGGTTTGGGGTTCTCCTCTGCTCCATCTGTCCAAGCTGCAGCATTCTGGTTTTGTAGGGAACAATTCCCGCTCAATATGTGAACAGAGGAAGGGCGGACAGAGTGGAAGGGAGGGGTGTGTGTGTGTGTGTGTGTACGTATGAGCAAGAAATCCTCAGTCATTAGAGGCGTGGGGGAAACAAAAATGAGGAACTGTGCAACTGCAACTCTGATGCATGCCTCAAGAGAAGAGCTCAAGTTTAGCCCTGTACTTTCCCTTCAGAAATATGAATACGGCTGCAAGCAATGAGCAGTCCTTAAACAGCTGCAAATACCTTCCTTGCTTTCAAGATTTTGCCAAAGGGGGCTTCTAGGAGTTATCACAGTGTTTTATACTGGTACCTATTGCCTTTGTATCTGAGCTATCTTGTAGCAATTTGAATGGGTTTTGTGGAGTCAGGTTTTGTGACATTTCTCCCTCCCTCCCTCCCTCCTTCGGAGATTACATGGCCCTCCTAAATTTTTCATCTATTCTGGTTGCCACCATGCCAATGTAGCAATGGCACCAAAGAGTACATGCTAAACAAGTGCTATTTACTTGCAAAAATCCATGAACTGCTTCATTTACTGCTTCATTCTGATCCCTGGAGAATTTCCAGCCCTGTGGCCTTAGTGGTTTAGACTGCTGATATTAGCAGTCTCCTTGTTTAGTCAGCAAAACTCCTGGGCATTTCTCTTTTTATTGTGTGAAGCAGGCAATCCCAACTCATGGAAAGGGCGAGGTATGTCTTCTGCGGCCTGCCTGCTCTTTACCTCTCCTGCAAGGGGAGAGGACTGGTTCTGAGAACTAGTTTGGGCTGTGGATGCTCAATTTGATAACAAGTTGACTGAGATGAAGAACTCATTTTTCTTGGGCTCCAAACTGCTGTCATATAGTAAGTTAAGGCTTAGCAACATAATGAATTGGTCTGGAAGCAAGGGACTCTGAGGGTCAACATCCAACTGAAAAATAAAAAACTGTAGTTCTTTGGCAGCTGTCCTCATTACTTACAATAATCTGTGTTTTCCTGCTCATTCCTCCCTTTCCAATTAGTCCTTGAACAGCCTCTGCATGATGCTTAGCRTTTTACACTCTGAACCTGTAAAGCTTTGTTGAGTACTCTGAAACACCCTGGTCATGTATTATTGAATTTGTCTCGATATGACTTGCATTACCAATTATAGCACAGACATGGATGTATACCTACCCGCCTCTTTCTTTGGAGCGTATACCTGACTTTGGAATTGTTACTATTACCTGTCAGCATTGTTTATGAAGTTTGAAAAGATATTTATAAATAAGCTATTGATTATGTGACTGCAAGTGAATATGATATCAGCTAGTTGAAAACTAGGCAGAGGTTTGTAAGAGGAATAAAACTGCAGCTAATTTAGCTGGCCTGTTTCACAAAGGCCAGAGACTAGATGTGCTTAATCATGAATACATGAATTGGCAGTTTGGGTCAGACTTGTCATCTGTCTTGTCCAGAATCCCACCTCTGACAGTCGTGAACTCAATATTTTAGAGAAAGGTGCAAGAACCCACGGGGGGGCAGATACAGTATTTCATTTTAATGGAGGGCATAAATGCAGGTAAAATCTGCTTTTGAGTGCTTAATAAGAGCTATTTGGAAATTTATGAATTAAACAAGAACTTAAGATCCCCAAGGGAWCTGGTTTCTAGTGTCACCTCTGATCAGATCTGTTACATTGCTTAGGACCCCTGCTTCCAGCATTAGATGTTTGAGGGGAAAAAAACAAATGAACCCAGCCCTGACCTGCCCTCAGTGGAGTCATCCAAAGTGCAGACTCTCTTTAAATCAACTTTATAGAAGTTCTTAATTACACAGCTTATAAAAATGAAGTGATGGCCAGATGTGAAATGAGGTAAGACTTTGAATCCTACTTGAAAAGAAGAGGTAGGGGGTTGTGCACGGAAATATATTTAACCATTCAAGTGCCACACAAGAGCCCGGAGGTTTTGTCAACTTCTGTCAGGAGACTTTGTGAGCATGTTGGAGAGGCCGTGAAGAGCAGACTAGTGCTGCAGCCTGGTGGTTCTTCCTCCTCTTCTCCCCCTACCTTCCCTAAAAACATAATGAATTGGTCATGCAATGACATTGCCTCCTATTCAGAATCCAGCCTATCCTCATGTAACCCTCCTGCTGTGTCAAGCAGAACCCAAATAATGCAATGATAAATTGAAAGTTATTAATTGCTGCTTTGTATGGTATTTTCCAGCTCGTTACAATTTGTGTCCCTATAACTGTTCCTTCAGTAAAGGAAATTGCAATATTTCAGTTGGATGAAAAAAGGATTAGGCTGCTAACGGACAGGCAATTGATTTACTACTTCAGCTCTGTTGATGAGATATGCAGCTGTTTGGGACTCGTGTCCCCTGACCTGGCAATGAGCAGGCAACTTTCCCTGTGTGGGTGGTTGGTGGAGGTGGGTGTGGGATGGGCTGGGTGCTAGAGAGAAACTCACGGGGGTTTTAGGCTGTAAAACTCTGTGGTCCCTCTAGAGACCTTAACGCCCTGGGAACAGAAATGCCTTGTCCAGTGGTACCAAGTAGTGGCAGAGTCCCTGAGTACTTGTCTAGTAGGGCACAGTCATAAAAAACTGTGCTTTGACACAATTATACTTTCTTTTACAGAAAGTGACTGCTTTGGCCAGGACTTCTGGCTTAGGAAAAGTCCTGTGATGAAAAATCGATAGAGCAGGCTGAATGAGTTAAAGAAAGGTTGGCTTATGTTTTTTGTGAATAAAATACATGATATCACTGTGATATCATCTTCAGGGAAGAGTAGCATTGTGGTAGTCATTGCAGGAGGTTTTTTTGGCTAGCTACTGGTTTGTTCAGGACAATATTCAGAAATCACAAAGCATCAAGAATTTTAATACATATAATTGCTTGCTCAAAATGCAGGCTCAAAAGTAGCTGTAATTTAGTGTTCGTTTTGTTTCTGTTTCTTCCCCTGTTTCAATTACTTGGGAAGCAGAAATAATGCCATATGGCCTGGGAACCCACTTATGCATGTACCATGAACGTGGAAGCAGCAATGTGGTGAATTGCTCCAAGAATAATTATTCAGCTGAATGTTGCTTCTGTGAGCAATTTGGAAAATATTTGCTAATAATCAGTTCCTGCATAAAAGTCAGTATTGGTTTGTAGATAGGAAGATAAGCTATATTTGTCAGCTAATTTATTCACAAACATTTCAGCCAAAGCTTGCATTTTTAAACAAAAAAAATATGTGCCATTTGATACTGTTTTGCTTTAAAACTCATTGAGAGCTTTATCAGCCATTACCTGAAGGAGCAGCTAAATTAAAACTTTAGCAAAGCATCTTATCTCTTTATATATTCAGCAGTAGAATTAAATGGATGTCAGTAGAAAAAGAAGATTTTTAAAACAAAAAGGAAATTATCAGCAGGGTTTTTGAAGTCTGGTTGCCTCACCTTTCTTTGGTGTGGATTCTTGCTATCTAGATAGCCTTTTCCTGGGGAAGCGGCACATGAGGACTTTTCATCCACAAAGCCTATGTGAGAACTGGGAATTACAGTGTGTTCCCGTAAGATGGTTCCTGTGTCAGGCTGTGCAGACTCATATGTTGGAGGAATGAATAAGTACTGCAGACTATACATGCATTAGTTTGATCTTGCTAGGGTCCCAGGAAACATGAAGTTGGCATTTGTGTTTATTGTAGAAAAGTAGAAAGCATTAGTTCTAGTAAACAAAGCGAAACCCCTCCTGTGAAAGCAAGCAATTGGTTTGTGTGCAGGTACATGAAATATGCACATGCATGCACAATAGTTTTCTATATGAGGCTTTTCCATTTTGAAGAGCCACAAAGAAATTTTTAAGCGYGAGCTGAGCTGGGAATTTGGAAGATTTAAGAAACTTGGAGAGGAAGGTATGCACCATTATGTGCCTGCGTGTTTATACTTTCCATAAGGCATCCAGCACCGATCAATGCTAAAGGTAGCTGTGTGGGCTAGGCAGACCCTCGCTGCGACCCAGCCCATGGCCACTCCTGTGCTGTATAGAAAATTGCTGCGTTATCCTTCGCAGTGTAATTGGTTTACTGTTACCTTGCATGTGGTGGGTGACTCAGGGAAATTTAGTTGAGCAGAATACAAATTAGCTACGTCATCTTTGATCACATAGATAATATTCCTGTACCTAAGTATATCTAAGTATAGACCATAATGCTGTGGAATTTACTGCTTTCTCCCCCAAAAGATGGCACATTTTGCAGCCAGGCACAAAATGTCTTACTGAACTGCTGAGGTGGTAGTGCCTCCTAGAAGAGTATTTCTCACTCAGTTGCTAGCTCTGCTTCCTGTTGCACTGCAGGATTCTCCTCCAAATATCTTTCCAGTCTGCTTCGGCTTAACTCATGAGATCTAATGAGATCAGAGCCCAAGGTGAAAGTACTGCAGGCAAATTGCCTGCACAAAGTCAAATTTGTGCCAGACATAATGCATTCAAGTGTCCCACAAAATTGTTAACTCTACGGAATTACAGGGCCAATAGCTATATTTATCAGTAAGGAAATGCAAGTCTCTATGAAGGAGAGGTGTTTGAGTGTCACATCTGTGACAGTTGGTGTGTTTTATGTGACATGACAAAATTAATAGTGAGGATATGTGCCTGACACCAGCTTCTGCTAGCCCAACTTTGGTTTGGTGGCCTTGTTGTTCAGGCTGTATTATTAGGATGGAAGAGCAGTGAGCGATAAAGTTTGTAAGACAGTGCAGCTGCATAGCCATGAATAGCTAGAACATCCCCCGCACAGTCCTGGAGATTAATGTAGAGGAGTTTTGTGTCATTCAGCCTGCATGCAAGTGACGGTCCCTTGGGATTTGTTTTGGTGATGATTAGTGCTGCACTGCCTCTGAAGTAGAAATGCCCTGCGCTTTACGAAGCACGTGGCACGCGTGGAAGTTGCATCATCTCTCCAGATGGCAAAAGCAGCTGATGCCACCTTCTGTCTTTTGCTGTCTTGAAGCAAGCAGAGGGTTGTAAATTCTTCTGGTGCAGCTCTGAGGAGCTGATACTTTCCTTTCCTCTGCCTAAGCAAGAGTGCTGGCAAGCTGCCAGTGCTCCCCCCAGAGCCTCATCCTCCAGGTTTGTTTGCAGACTGCTTGCCAAACGCCTAAAAAAGGAACCAATCGGATTTCATTTGCCTAATGCATTAATGAATCTGCTTAGGTGTCATCAAGTCTAATTTCTTAGTGGGCTGTGACAGCTTAATGCCTTGGGACTGAATTGCTGAGGAGAAGTTGAGGGGTGATGGATGGCCTAAGGAACTCTGAAACCTGAAGACTTTACCATGCCATGTCCCCCAGCCCAGAGTAGAACTTCCCTGGGTACTAATGGAAGCATGTAAATAAAAACAGAGATGAAGGTAGGTCTCCCTTCTTGTCATTCTTGCAGCAAGCATGTTATTTGCTTTGTGGTTAATGCCCTTTGCTGAAGGAACTTGCACTTCTTGGCTAGCTTCGTGGGAGTAGATTTTACTTATTTGTGTCTGAGTCATACTTTTGAGATTCTTTTTTTTTTTTTTTTTTTTTTTTAAAGGATCACTTAGGGATGCAGGAGTTGTAGCCTTTATGACTGCTAGAAAACTGCATGGGAAAAACAGGTTCAATCCATGCCAGCTCCTCCCCTGGCTCCTGCAGTGACTCTGTCTTAGTTTGATGTACTGGAGGCTCTGTAGCAGATATATTTTATGTGCAAGGGCTGGTGCACAATATTTGGGTACATCTGAAAAAACAATCTCTAGCCAGTGGCTCTGATTCTCAAAGAAATGGTGTGTTGCAGTTCTCTTAACACACAGAGAAGGCCACTCAGCCAGGGGCAGAAATGAGAGCAGTTGCTTTTTGGCCAGTGTGAGGTGGGCGGATGGATCCATCCATGCAAAGATCCACCAGCACAGCTGAGGTGAGCCTTAGCAGTTCAGTCTGTATGACGTTGTGTGCACCTACCACACTAGGGCTCGGAGGAACAGATCTGTGGTTTTCTCACATCACACCTGCTTAGACTTGCCTTAAATGACCGGTGTAACAGGCTTCAGATTTCTGCAGTTAGCCTGTGTGTTTATTCCTCTGCTAGATGAACCTATGGCACGTTATAGCAATGGGCTGTTCCTTTGCTTTAAAAGAGTTGACCAGGTCCTTCCTCTCAGAAGCTGTAGCTTCTGTGGGAAACTTTTTAGTGTGAATTTAACAAGGCAAACATTTGACACAAAAATGAGACTTCTTGTGTTTCAAATGGTTGCATTGCTTTGTCAAATCTCTTCGAACAGCACAACTAGTACATAGCTGAAATTTTTTTTTAACCTGTTTTGTGGAAAATATAAGATTGCAACCAAAATAAGTGTTTGGAGAAAATTTGTATTTTTCCTGAAGAATGTATTTTCAGTGAAGGTTTTCCTGTATCTTTTTTTAAAATGCACAGCAAACTGATTACATAAAGAGGCTTTATTCTGTCTTTTAGTCCATGTGCTGAAGGTTTTTCCCTGACATTTATAATCAATTAGAGTTTTGCCATTAGCATTTATGGAGATGAGATAAGACCTAAACTGTCATCTTTTCTCATGGTTTCTTGTGACTCCTGTGGTTGGGGAAAAAAAATAAAAAATTGAGCAGTCAGAATCAATCAGTATGATCATAATTTCATGGTAAATGTTTGTCCCGCAGACCCAAAGCTCTCTGGGAGCAGTAGAGAGGAAAATGACTGCCCAGGACTTCAGTAGAGCCTGTCACAGTACTAAGCTTGCTGTTACACTCAGATTTCAAGGACATATCTTTATCCGGATCCTGTCTTCCTCTTGACTGTCTTACTCCTAGGTACAAACAATGCACACCTCTGCTGTCTTTCAGTAACTGCTCAAAATTCACCAAATTTGGCATCTGATGTGCCAGAATGTACTAAGAAATGCCCTTCTTGATACAGAGCAGCACCTGCTGCAGAGCAGAGCCCAAGGCTCTTCCCCGCTGGCATCTCAGCTTTCGGTCCTCCCGTTTGCTTCAGAGGCTGTGTGTTTGGTAAAAGCCTCGCTAAAATTGCAGAGAAGTTTGTTAACCAGATGACAGTGTTTTACATTCGAGAAAGTTGTTGAAGGCCTGGCTTTGCTTTAAGATAGCGGTAAATCTCCTGACGTAATCACTCTCACTCAGGTGAGGCATCGGATGACACAGACTAACGAACACGAAGAGAGATTTGTTTCCTTATCAGCTGAAACTGTCTGAGTGGTACCCCAGGTGTCTCGAATGAGCGATAGGGAGCCAGTGACAGTCACGGCTGACAACTTGTGTTTCGAGTTCTGTGCCTCAGTTTCCCTATCTGCCAAGAGGGGATAACCCTAGTTGGCTAGTTTACTGAAGTGCTATGTTATTTGTGACTGAATGCCCAGAGTTTCTTACTGACACTTAATGCATGCTGAAGAAAAATGAGCAGTGGCGGCAAAGTGCATGCTCCCTACTTTTTTCCTTGAGAAAAACATCACAGAAAGGATCTTCAGTTTCTGCCTCATCAAGTTTGCGGTTTAGCAAGGCAAGACTGTGAGCAAGAATAGGGAAAGGACGTACTATTGCAGCTGGGAAACTGGAGTGCAGAGAGGATACAGAGGATGGCATGTGCTTGCTGCACAGCCCAGCACCCTACTGAGCTGCTGACACCTGTGCTTAGTGAGGCAGCACGGGGTCTGCTTTGCAGGGCTCAGCATCCACAAACTGGTTAGCTGTCACCTGTGCCAAGGCACTAGCTCCCTGTGAATTTTTTCCCTGCCCCAAATGCTCCTCTTCAGCACTCACCCTGTGTCTTTTATGTGTGGTGATGTTTCAGTCACCTGCCTGCCTTGAGGTACAGTCACATGGCCTAATTTTGCATGGAGGCTCCAATTACTTCTAGCTCTGCCAACAGGAGATTTACAGCATTTCAGTGCAGTTATTGTTTCCTCCTTCCTTGAGCAAACTCAGCTTAATACCTAAGGCTCGGCACACGGCTGCTRGCTTTATAAAAGAGCTGCCTGCTAAAGGAGCTGTTCCCTTTGTACTGTGCCCGTCTCCGAGGGGGCTAACGCTGATCCTCTTCAGCCCTTCCGCTGCTACCCTGTGCCTGCAAACTTCCTGCGTGCTTCATTTTTGGCATCTAGTGTAAATGATAGCTTGGTTATTTTTCATCCATTATTATCATCTGCTGCGGGCAAGTGACTGGAAATCATTTTGTGCCCAGAACTGACAGGGATAACGCAATTCAGAAGAGGAGCAGTTTCTCAAAATGTCCAAGGGCTGGACACAGCTGCTATTAGATTTTGGTGGGATCAGACTCAGTCTTCTAATTCCTGCTCTTTTTTTCAGTAGGTTCAATGAAGGGAAAAGGAGCCAGAATTGCATCCTCTGTGGTTTTATTTCAAGAGCAGCTATATAAGAAACTCCCCCCCCACCCTGCCCCTCCAATTCACCCACCCGTGTCACAGAAGTTAAACTCAAGGTAGCCGTACAAAATTGCTGTTTTTCCCTCTATCATAGGCCCAGAGTTTTGTTTAAAACTGTGTGAGTGAAAAGTGGGATACATCTATATGCCACCAAAGTCTTTTCTGTACCTTTATTATGGTCTGTAGATCACATAAATACTCAGTTCTTGTAGCTGTTTAGAAAAATCCCCCATCCTGTGCCCATTTTTCCCTTCTGTAGCACCCAGGCAGCTAATTTTCAGAGCCCTGCAGGACTTGAATGGAAAGCAGGACATAGGGTCCTTTCTCACCTTGTCTGGTCTCTGTTCTTATTTCATCATGACATTGTCTGATCCAGAGAACGAGGAAGAAGCTGTTACGTCCCAGTCCGTTTGGGACAAGCTGGTGCCTGTCTGCTTGCCTGTGCCTTCCCCAGCTCACAGGAGGTGCTTTGCCAAGCTCCTATCAGGGGCTGAGCAAAGCTGGAAGTGTTTATCAGGACCTTTCCAAAGCTGGTGGCAGGTAAAATGAGTTGCAGGTCTCCTTTCTCTTGTCTATCTCCGATTCAAGTCTCCATCACCTTCATTACAAGGACATTCAATAGCCTCTATGAATATATATATATTTTTTCTGCCAGCACTTTTTACTCTTTTTTTTCATCCAAACGATCCCACTTTTTCCCAAAATATTTCCCAGCTGTCTGTAAGTCTTGCTTTAAGTCTCTTGTGCGTCTCTGTGCCAGTTTTTCCCCCGATGCACTCAGGACTCCCTGCTCTGTGGCCTGTGCTGTGCTAAGAGGTATCGAGCTGAGAAGGTCTGTTATCCTGAGACCTGGTTTGATGGATGCCACCCAGTGAAAAGCATGGAGGTAAACATACCAACTCGGCATCCTGCAATTCCAATGTAGTCTAACTCTGTTACCATGAACCTACCTGTCACATGCAGTTTTTGAGGTTGCCTGTTACATGCTTGTAATCTTCACAAGCCTTCAAATCAGAAATGTGATCCTGAAGCATCAGCCCCCCCCCCCCCCCCGCCAAGCTGTGCAGAAAGGTTTCCTGCTTGGCAGATGAACGGTACTGGGGGAAAAATGGGGCTCTTGGGAAATGGGTWATCTTCCTGTAGGAGCAGAGGGCCATAGGGCCCTGTAGGGCTTTTGAAGTCTGAGGACAACTCTACATAACTGGGACTCGGTTTGTGGTTCTCACCGGGGCTTCAATGCGTGGTGTGGAGAACTCTCTTGTTTTCGAGCAGCTGTGATGTTATGCAGCTACCTCAGTGTGCCCAGTAGCTTCCCAAAGCACTTGAAAGCAAGTCATCAGAGCCTGTACATGTTGCAGTCGTGCTTCAAGGCAGCGGAGCAGGTACGGCAGGGCTGCAGCAAGCACCACAAGTTGCTCTGTGCTTCATGGCATAGCGTTGGTGGAGCTCATGAGTTTCCATGGGGGGAAGCCCACTTGCCCCCGTAGAGGTGAACCAGCCCACGTCTGCTTCCTAGAGACAGGTACCACTACACTGCCCTTGGCATGCAGGAGACAGGACGTTTGGTGGAAACCACAGGAACTGTGTTTGGTTTTCAGAATGATTTGGGCTAAATCCTGGGAAGCTGAGCAAAGCTTGGAGAGAGGACTTTGGTCTATGGAGTCATATCTTATCCTCAGCAATATGAGAGGAGTACAGTAGTGAGTGTTTTATATGTATACACTGGATTAGCAACCTGGCTTACGATCCTGCTTTCGATATGCCTGTGTAAGACCATGGTCATGGGGAAAGTCTCTTATTTTTTCTGTTTCCATCCGCTCCCACACTGTGTGTTTGTGAAGAGTGTCCTGGGGCTTTTTGATTTTTCTTTTTTTTTCCTGCTATGTAATGGTAGTCTTGTTATGACGAAGTAAATGAAATGCAGACTTCATTGTGGCCTGGTAATGCGCCGCTTAGACAAAACAGCAGGCGCTAACAGCTGTTTTCTCTGCGTCCCCAGATGAGGTGCAGCTTCCTGGGGCTGTGGACTCTGTAGGTAGCCAGAGCGAACAGCTGTGAGACGCAGCGACTGGCAGAGAGTTAAAGCCTGCAATTAAACGATATGCAGCTAACTAGATTAGCAATATAGGGAACCAGGTGGGGTTAGTTTAGGACCGTATGATCCTAAACGAATAATGCAGCAAAGCATGGTGCACGTAGATACATGACATGGTGCCCTGGGTCACCAGAGTGTTCGAGGTGCTCTGGGCTGGACTGGGCTCTCTTTACGTGGCCTTGCCGAGGTTTTTGCTGCAGTTTGTGCATCAGCTTTGTGGGCTGCGGTTGTGATGTGCTTGAGAACCTGAAATTCCTTGTCCTCTGGGACGTGTTCGCACCTTGGAGCTTGTTTGCCAGTGTCCCTTTGTATTGTTATTGTGCAAAAAGCACCCTGAATTCCCTTTTCAGCCCTTAGAGAAATTAGAATATGCTCCACGACTGCCCAGGTAAAGCTGGTTAAACAGTGCTATGTGGCATTTTCTACTGTTCTGTTGTACAGAAGCAGCTCTGGAAATGAGCTTTTCTCTCATCAAGGTCTGATGTGGGAATGTATCTGAGGTAGGTGGCTATTTATTTTCTAATACTTTTCACTGCTTAAGATGAGGGTTACTCAGAATGCAGACAATTCTTTTAATTTCAGGAAGGAATTTGAGAAAAATATCAAATTTTCAGTTACTTAGGTATTTTTTCACAGAAATTCTTGAAAGAAACACATTTCCATGCATTATGTTGATTTTTGTGGAATCACTATTTTCTCCACCAGAAAAATTTGTCAAGCTGTAGTCAAAATTTTCCATCAGTCAGCCTCATAAAGCCTCTGATCCCCATACTACAAAATTCTGATAATGCTTAGCCTGCAGCTTTTAATATAGTACCTCTGTAAATGAGAACAGTGCCTTAAACCCTACATTATTTTAGACTTATTTTTGCAATGCCTCAGCATTTTCTCATCCAGCTGACTTAATCCCAACTGTTACCCTGCCACAGCATTGTAACTAGATCAAGGGAAAGTGTTTTGCTAGTCTCACTGCCATTTATTTGCTCTAAGGTCATGGGTGACGTTTGGAGTGCTTTTGCCTGCCTCAGTTTCCCAGTATATTTTTATATACTCGAAACACCTCGCAAAGAGGTGTCAAGTGCCACTTCTGACAATGCAAAGTGCTCTGGGCTCATCAGAGGGAAGCTGCGATATAGTTGTAAGTGCAAAGTATTACTATCACAATTTTGCTTGATCTTAGTGTTTCTAAGCTGATGAGGAGTCTGTGTTTACTCTTTAAAGGACAAAGAAGTTGTCATTTCATTTCCCATTGTCTTTCATGAGCTTTGCTCCCAAAAGACATCTCCTTAAGGGAACAGAGCACAATTTTCCTGCGATTTTGTTTCAAGCGCTGGCCTCAGCATCCCAGGTGGCATGAAAGCCTCTCACCGCAAGAGGGATTTATGAAACGTAGATGCCGAAGCTGCAGGTTTCTCTGCTTTGCACTTTCTGGTCTCCCAGCAGCTCCTCTCTGCATGCCTTTCACCGCAGAGATGCGTGTGCCCAGCGCACCTCTCGTGGAGTGCTGTGCGTGGTTTGATTTACCCTTCGGGGCAGCACTTTTGGGGGGAAGCGATGTAGATGGTGGTGTTTCTCTCAAAGCCCTCGGGGCCCTGCTGGTCCGAGGACTGCGTCATGGGTAAGGAGAAGCCAGGGAGGTCCCAGGGCTGGGCAAAACAGAGGCAGATGGGAAAAGGCAGATACTGCAGTGTCTTTACTCCTCCTGTTTTCTGTCCATTTTTTTTCTCTATTTCCTTATCAATGTGAATTCAGGGTTGATTTAAAAAAAATATATATATATATATTTTTTTTTTTAAAGGCCTTCGTATACACCTTTTCTGTATGTTGGTATTTCATCTCACATTAATTTTTATCACTGGAGGAGGCTTTGGAGCACAGCCTGTACTTGTTATTGAAACTCTCAGCTCTTTCCTACCAGTCTKCAAAGCTTCATTCGTGCCTCCAGCACTAAATTAATAACTTGTTTCTGCTGCTCTCGGTCACATAACCAGAAGGTCTGTACGAACTCCCTGACTCTAGACCGGTCTGCTGGGCTCTCATTAACATTTATGCTGCATGCTCCGACCGTGTCCCTGGTGAACTCGGATGCCGCGCTGTGCCCATCGCCCTTGCCCAGCGCACAAATGAGGTTGCTATGGGAAAAGCCCAAGGGCTCCCGGCTCGGCAGAGGTTCCTGCGAACGTGAAAGCGGCTGTCTGAGCGCCAGGAGGGGGCTGGCGAAGGGCTCCGCTGCCAAGCGAGGGGCTGTGCGGGAGAGGCGAGGGAAAGCACGCCGAGAGGAGTAGCTGAGCAGGTCTCTGGTTGCAAGCAGGCAAACTGGCAGGTTTTCTGCCCCAGGACAGGGAGGAAAAGCCCGGCTCAGCCCAGYGTTTCTGCCTGCCGCTGGCTCCCCCAGAGCTCCCTGCGAAGCTGCAGCTTGGGAACAGGCTGTTTCTCGGAGGAGAGAGTGCAGAAGTTTAGCCAAATACATCCAAGCCGTGTCTGTTTTAATGGAGAGGCCATGCTTCATGTCTAGAGAAGGGGATTTCAAGGCAGGTTATTTTGTTAACCTGCTGAGGGGTATCTGGGCTGTTCCCTGTCAGGGGGGAGCCCAGCGGAGGTGGCTGCAGTGCTATCAATAGATTAGGTAGCAGGTTTCACCTTGTAGCATGGTGTTTTTTTTTTTTTTTTTTTATGGCTGTGTCAGGGAGTGCTGTTGAGAGCTGGCACCAGGCTCATTTCCAGGATGCCTGTATGTGCCATGGACACTGCCCCGTCCCTGTGTAGTGTAAATGCATCACTGCAGGATGCGCAGGTGACGTAAGAGTGTGGCCGGGTGGGTGATGCTGCCAGAGGCGAGGTGGGTCCCGTGCAAGCCAGACTCGGGAAGGAAGGTGCTCTCTTCCCCTGTTCTGTCTGCAACTTTCCTTTTTTCCCTTTAAGAAGTATGAAATAAAACTTTGACTTACTGTTTTCAAGGTAAAGCATTTAAAGTTTCTTTAAAGTTTCTCATCAGTTTGAATCTGCCCCACCAGGTTCAGTGTCACTGAGCCAAATTCAAAGGAAGGGTGAGCAGGTACTGAATGCAGGAGACTAGACGTTGGATGCTCTTGGGTGGTCTTAGTCTGATCTCATGACAATCTCAGCCCAACTTTTGTAATTTTTTGGTGATGTGACTAGGGTCACCCTTTTAAAGGATGCTAATGYTGTTACCCTGTAAGAGCGCTCATTTTGAGACACCCAAGAGCTTAGCGTTCACAAGAGCTGAGCTGGAAGCTYGTTGTTGGCCCCCTAATTGAAGGGAACAGACCAATCACTACATCAAAGAAAGTCCTTTGAAGAGCTTCTGCCACGACTACTTTATATCATCTCGACTGACAACTGGGTCTGCTCTGTTAGAAGATGCATGTATGTGTAGGAAGAGACAATTTTCGGCTCTGAAGGGCTTATTGTCTAAAAAGAAAACGCAGAGATGGATGAACAAGCAAAACTTYTGTTATGCTTGCTTTATAGGCAGAAGCTGGAGCAGATTAGGTCTTGCCTGAAGTCCCATAACATGGCTAAGGCCCAACTGTCCCTGTGTCTCCTAAAGTTTAAAGCAGCCCCTGAACCGGAGAGCAGCCCTCCGCCTCTCGTCCCTCTCAAACAGGCGGATCCTTCTGTCGCACACAGGAGATGTCACGTTTGGAGACCCGTTTGCTGCAGTCAGCTCATTTTTTGCCTTTCTGCAGTATATAGGGTTGTTATTTTCTCACGTATCTGATTACTCAGCCTTGAAGAAGCTGACAGAATTGAGCGGTTTAAGGTGACTCATTTTTAGACTGCATCCTTTACTCCTACATTGCTAGTACCAGTGGCTTGGCAGTGCTTCCCTTTGAAGGCTGTGCTGCTGCTTTTACCAAGTGAGACAACAGCCATCTCTCCAAATCACGATAGGKTGTATGTGTGGCCTTTGCTAGTTGGAGAAGGGTTGCTAACTCCTGCAGACAACTTTTTGTGKTTTTTTGGTTATTTTTTTCCTGTCAAAGCTGAGCTATTGCACATTTTCCAGCTAAAAAGCCCCTTCCCATTTATCTGTTGCCTTGCAGTTTGGGCAGAAGGGTTCAGGACTCAATGTTCAGAGTCTGAATTCCTTTTCTCACCATTTTTGTGGACACTTGCCATTCAAATCACTGTTAAAGACAGGCTGAGCTACTGTTCCTTGTGGTTAAYAGAGAATGGCAGTGTGAAGCCTTGCACCTCTGCACAAAATTTGCCTCTACCTTTGTGTTCTTATGTGTGTTTATAAACAGCCAGCAGTGACCTTGTTATGGAAGATTTCAAGACTAGACACGGAAATGATGAAAAAATATATATATATTTTTCCACATTTAGAAATAGCTTTTGTATGAGCAACAAACGGCAACAAAGCATGTGAAGTAGCAAAACTAAACTTGTGCTCTTTATTGCATAGTTACTTACAGCACAAAGAAGAATTATAAAATATTTGTAATGGGGGTGGTGGAGAATTCTTGCTTGGTAGCATTTAGTGCAGACTGCAGTGACTGTGGCCATGCCACATTAGGGAGGGCCAGTCCAAAGGAATTAATTCTCCTCTTGTGCCAATTTTACCTGAATGTGGTATTTTCTATAGGACTGTTATGGATTTCGACTGACGTAAACGAGAAGGGGCTGCAAGCTCACGATGCCTGTCTAAGCAATGTGACGTGCAGATAGGTCACCAAAAACTTCATGCTGCAGCAGAGGGGGTGGAAACCTTCCCCTCCCATCTGCAAGCTCCAGAAGATGTGAACTTTGCTTGGGCGTTGTGCAAAGCTTCATGGACGATCCTCATGCAGCAGCCACGGGCAGGTGGGAAGGGACTCGGAGCATGTTGCTGCTCCGAGTTGGAGAGTTGGGGTGCTGCTGAGGGCCCTTGCACCCAGGGAGATGTCTGCCAGCCCTGCAGGCAGGAGGTATTCCTTGCATCTTACGCTCAAGATTTCTTCAGAGAAGTGGTTGCTATGCAGCCTTGTTTATTCCTGGTATGTGACACTGTTTGCTTGCTGTGCTCGTAACCCGTAAGTGTGACCCTGCTGCCCTCCTGGAGGAGGGGGCTGGCTTGCCAAGTGGACATCCGTGCTTGCAGCTGTGGAAACCTAGGGTCTGGAGTGGAAGAAATCCTCATTTCCTTGCAGGAGGCAACCCGCAGCTGGGATTTATAGCTCACAGGGGGATTACAAGCTTAACAACATGGAGCTAGGTTCCTGAAGTGAAGGACACGCGCATTTGTGAAGGAGGTTGGTGAACAGCCCTGTCTTGTGCTCTGCTGCTTTCTTAGCAAGGTGGTGCTCTGGCAGGGGGCTAGCGTGAACTGTGCGGAGGATTTGTTTTCACTATGATCTGGTAGAGGTTGCTTGGTACAAGTCTCCCTCCCAGAAGGCAATAAACTCTGGGAGAGAGGTTTGGGTTGGTGATTTTGTTTTCCTTTAATTTTTCTCATTTTAAAAAGTATTTAAAGCAGCACAAGGGAAACTTCTGCGGGGTGACTCCAGCCGGGTGCTGGAGAGTTTACGCGTCCCTCGAGGGAGGGAGTCCCAAGAGGCGTGGAGGACGAGCGGTGCTTGGGGTGGCAGATATGTGCGGGGAGGTAGGGACAGGGCAGGGACCGTGGGTCAGTTGGGGTGTTTTGTTGGCAGAGACGTCCCTCTCCGTCAGGAGGGGCAGTGTGGTGTCCAGCAAGCCAGGAGAGGCAGAGCGAGAGCTCCCGGCTCGGCTCAGGCCTCCCGCGCAGGGGGCTGTCCCCAGGGTCGCTTTGCCGCTGTGCCCAGGGAAATGGGCAGGCTCCCTCTCAGCTTCTGCTCCAGCTCTGTTTGTACCTAACCGGGGCCAAAAAGCATAAATTGTACCAATTGCGCTTACTAGGCTTGCACTGTTATTTTCCAAGTATAATCAAGCAAGGTCAAAATCAAATCGACTTTCTGAATTGGACCCCTGCTGAGGTTTCAGTCAGCGTTATGTGGCTCTTGGTGGTGCTGGTTCAACCCTGCAGGATGTACTCAAGTCTGCTCTTGCCAGTAGTTTAAACTGCTGTGTTTTGGTAAGGTTAACCTTGGCACCTCACTCCAAAGGTTGTGGAGGGTAAGTGGAAGTCTTTTATTTCCAGATAAAGAGAGGAAAAGAGAACTTCAGTAATCTTACAGCTTCTCTGATACATAAATGCCTAGTCCCAAAGAAGTATCGCTATGATGAACAAACTTGCCTCCAGGTTACCCTCTGTTTTCAAAGGGTTTTATTAAGAAAAGTACACATCTCTGAAAATTAGATCTGGGAAAGATGTAGGAAGATGAAGGAAGATCCACAATCAAAAGCATCTTGAAGTCCTTTTGGGAWCCTGAGATGCCAGCCTGCCACAGATAGCAGGAGAAGCACAAATAAAASTCTGAAGGATTAAGACACAGGGACTCTCTCTGCTCATTATCAGAGATGTTTGGTTTCTCTCTCTCTTGTCTTTGCTTTGTTTTGTTTTGTTTTTTTCTTCCCCCTTCCTTCCCTTTCTTTCTGATAACATCCGTGCTCCCTTAACTCTAACAATTTATCAAGCTGGAGCTCTGCTGTGGAGACCACTGCTGTAATGAGAACAGCAACTGTTAGTATTTGTGTGATATCCTTCATCCCAGGATCTCTGAGAACTTTGCAAAGCTTCCAAGTGTCACTTTTACTTTTCAGCTGGTGAACCTGACTTATAAAAAAACTGAAGTTGACTTATTCAAAGTCTGTGGCCTGCAGAGGTCACATTTAGATGCTCCTAACATTTTTCTGGCCTTATGATTTATGGTTRTCTGAGGGCTGGGCAGTGAATCAGCAGCAGAGCTGGTGTTGCTTCTGCTGACTTCCCCTCCCTGTGCCATTCTTCAGTTTTGTTCACTTTCAGGTGCTGGAAGCGAGGACGGTGGGAAGATGTGGTGTTTTCTGTCAGGCCGGTGAGCCAAACCATTGCTGTTTCGCCCCCTCCCTGTGAGCTGTATGGTTCATTGCAAAGGTAGCCCATGACTCCTTCACCGCTCCGGGGCCCCCAGCTCGTCCTGGGGAGAGGCTGCCAGCTGGGAGGTGCTGGAGAAGGGACATTTATCCCATGTGCGCGAAGGTCCTGGTTTGTGTCATCCGGGGGCTCTGGCGCTAGGCCCTGAGCAGCCAGTCGGCTGCAGGACAGCGTCCGTGCCAAGCAGATGCCAGCCTGTGGGCACCTGGGCGTGATGGGGATTTTAATGCCTGTGGTGTTAGGCAATAGCTGGATGGAGGCTAGGAAAATTTCAGTGTTGATTGCACGGGGGACTTAGGCCCTGAGCAAGACAGAGAGGTGCTTAARTACTTTAAAGACCGGGAAATAAATTCTGAACAGTGGGAACTGTTGTATTTCAAGGTTCATACCACGCTAAGAACAGTATCGGGACTTAGCAGAATAGATATAAGAGTAATAAAATGGACAATTAAACTGGTCTCATTAGAGGATATGCTCCTGCTTTTGCATGTCAGCCCTGCACTTTGTGCTCCCAGTGCTTGTTACTCATAATGAAAAATTTCAATACGGAGCTCGGATCCCACGTTACGGCTGAAGGAAATTGCTTCAGATCACTGACAATTTCCCTGCCTGATTATTGCACAGGAACAGGACAGAGCCCTCAGGAAACTCAGCTGGAGTTGGTTTGGATTTATGCAGCGATTTGTGAAGCCCTGCTGCTGTTGGAGCGCTTGGAGCTTGTCTGCGCCGCTGGGAAAGGTGTGTGGACCAGCACGTGGGGCCCCGCTGGGAGCAAACTACTGGCCCGTGAACATGCTTTATTCATCCTAGAGGGTAGTAGACTCACACAGGGGCATGGGGAAAGAGACCCCTCTCCTCGAGGCAATGGAGGGGAAGGCACTGAGGGAGACGAGCCCAAAATTTCTGTGGATAAATTGTCTCAAGAAACCATGCAATACTCGCAGGGAGCGCGTGAGCAAACAAACAGCTGGCCTAAGTCTGAGACGTGGGACGCTGGCATGACGTGCTTTGGGCATACATCAGTTCAAGATGCTGACTGTGACTTCTCTACCCAAGCCTTGGGTGTCCAGCATCTAGAGCCTGCTCCTGAGTCCTTTAAGGTAAAAGTCCTATGTACCCTGTCAAGACTCCGAACTCTCTCTGAGAAGCAGCTGCTGATAGTTTTTTCCAGTGCTATCCACCACAGCCTTACTGCTGTTTGTTTAGACAGCATTAATACCCTGAGGCTGCTCATGGGATGAAGAACTCGCAGTTTAAGGGATTTCTTCAAAGTGCCTCGATGACAAGGGGAAAGCGAATGCTTTCGGTAGAGGCTGGGTCACGTTCTAGGCAAACGTGCTTCAGCCTTCCTGGCTCCCTGTGGTCCCGTTGCGTCCTGCAGCCACCAGAGCCCGCGGGACAATCCATCACCCGCCTTTGGCAAGCGATGACCCTTGGCTGCGGCTCCAATGGAGACCGTCAACGGCGCTCAGTGGGAGCATGCTTGTGTACAGTAGGCAAATAACCGTGGTGTCCAGCGCAACACCTCATTAGCACTGGAATGAGCGATTGTTCGAGTGCTTTTTGGTTACCACTGAAGGAGCTAATGAGGTTTGGCATTCAGAGCAGCTTATTCTGAATGTTGGTGTGCTGCCCTGGGCAAGCCTCCGTTTGCGGTAACTCTTGTTTCATGGCTGAGCACCCCTGCTCTGCTGAAAAGCAGCTGTTGCGGGAGCTTTTGGTGGGGGTATTCAACTTTTAAGATCTTGCAAATGAAAGACATACCTTCCTTTCCTAGGTAAGGGYAGAACTTTTTAAAAGAGCCCATATGGGTGGCATTTGGAATTTTTAATGCTATTTCCTTTTCCTGTGCTTCCTTACCATGCACAATCAGTATTTGAGGAAACAAGTTTGCTGATCCAAAAATTCTTCAAAACTGTGAGCCCAGTGTTAAGAGAAAATGCATTTTGAATGTGTGATCTCAGGTGTGCACCCCTGGATCGTCATGCTGAAAGAGACAGGGGCACTTCATGTGAGCTGAGCATCTCCCCGAAGCAGCTTAGACACTGAAAGCTTACCCAAGCAGCACGACTGGCAGCTGGAAGCTGTTCTGCACGCTGACTTGAGGGATGAGTGACTTTGAGAAACCTGCATGTGCCTCATGGATTGCTGCCCAGTGCCCCCGATGGAAAAGAAGATGCAACCAGTAACACAGATCTGCCCTGTCATTTTCTCACAGGCTTTGGGTGATTTCCCTTTTCCTGTATGTAAAAACTTCATGCAACAGCTGTGTTATGGCCCTGTAAACTGCAATCTACTGGCAAAAGATCTAGTGTCACCACTGCTGTTTCATTGCATCCTCAAGACCAGCCTCTGGCTGCTGTGACAGTGGATTCAACCTCATGCAGTACCAATCTGAACAGCCTCTGCAGGATTGCTGGAGTCAGCAAGTTTAACACAGTGTTACGGTATGTTTGCAGCACTGGGAAGCCACCAGAGAAATAGCTTGTTAGCTGGGAAAGAAAGTAATGATGATATTAAATAATCTCTATTTTCATTTACTGGGTGCTAATGATCCAAAGAAGGTGAAATTCCCTGAAGATGCATTTCCTTCTGATTGACCCAGCAGAATAATGGAAAGGAGCACAGTTACTGTCTACTGAAATGTTACCCGGGCCTGGAGCTGTTCAAATGCAACTCTGTTCCATTTTTTCCTCTTTAGAAAACCATTTTTCTAACAACTCTTCTCACACAGTGATGAACCAGTGCCACTGTTATTCTCAGGTACAGAGAATGGCACCAACTTATTTTCTGCAGGGTCAGTAGTGACAGGAGAAGATGAATCCTGCACGCCCAGTACTTTCTCCAGCCTGCAGGGAAATTGCTCTGCAGTTACCATTGCAGTCACAGTGGTTTCTGTGCAATCTTCTGTCTTTTTTTTCCCAAAGGGAAAGGGTTGCTCCTGAATAGCTGTACATCTAGGGTTATCCATATCATGTACAACTGGCCTGAATTAGGAACTATGCCCTGAATTTAGCCAGTTCAGGGGCTATGGAAATCCTTTATATCATGCTAGTGTTTACTAGAACAACCTTGTGGATGAATAAAACTGAGGCATGGAGAGACTGGCCTTGTACTACAGAGTAAGTCAACGGCAGAGGTAGCTTTCTGTCCTAACTACAAGATAATGCTCGTTTCAGGTACTTAGTGATTTCTCTCAGACACTTTTAATACCTAAAGCAATGGGGCACTCTCAGCCTCATTTAGCAGATGATCTTATCCAGCCAAAATTGCCAGTGGCATATATCTTGGTTATTTATCCTGTGCAATGAAACCAAGTAAAATATACCATAATCCCTGCTTTATTCTCTTTCTCACTCACAATGATACCTCTTATTCCTTGTTTTTGATGTATGCAGTGCCATATAAACCTATCTTCACATTTTTGAAGATGGTAAATGCTCATCTTTCATTGAAAGCAATGGGAATTAGGCTCTAAAACCCCTGTAAGCATCTAGCCTTTCATTCCTTGACGCTGTCTCTTTGAGTGTATCTAGACTGGTTGAAGCCAGAAGTGAGTTAACTAACTGTCTCCAGGCCATCTGAAATCACTTGCTTAATTCTAGATAAACCCTTTGAAAGCTTCTGAGAAGAGTTAAATGTCTTGGGCAGGGGGTGGAGCTGTACAGGGCCATGCTGTAATATGAACATTTTCTATTGTAATTGGCTTGAGGGTACCATTTTCTCTGACTCTAAGTTTGATTGATAGTAGGGTACTTAAAGTTCTAGTACAGGCATTCTTTGTTGTTTGTTTTAGGCTGAAAGAATACATGAATATGCACCTGCTTTTGCTTCTTCCACCAAGCTCAGAGGCATGTTTCCTTCTGTAATAATTTAACTGAGCTATCCATGATTGACCTTTTTCATGCACTCAGCTGCCAGGTGGTAGAAGCTCTTATCACAGAGCTTTATAGGTCTCTATGAGTGGGATTTTCAGAAGTGGTTCACATCGGCGTATCTGTGTTCCCACTGATGTTTATAGGAATTTTACTGCTGATGTACCTTAGCATAAAAGGCCAATATGGTATGCTCTGGAAAATCTCCTTTTATCTCTCCAGTTAGATCATAAGATATGGACTGAAATGTTTAAGGGAGCCAAAGCTTTGTGTGCTACCTGAAGTCTCAGTCAGAAGGTGAAAGGCGTTTTGGAGTGAAAGCAGCCATATCAGTAAGGAAATGGACTGCAGGGACCTGAAGCTGGCAAGTGTAACGTTTTGCTATAGCACTAGCCTTAAAGGCTAAGCATAAACTTCCCTCACCCTAGTAAACCCTGCACACTATAACACGGCATACAGGTTCACTAGTCCCTGGGAAGTGCAATTGCGTGTGTGAGCATGGCATATAGCTTTTGGATAGCTAGGATCCCTAAATATAGGTCATGTTGTAGCCTCAAGCTTTCTGAGGTGTTGTAACTGTTACAGGTACCTCAGCAACACTATAAACGCAGGCAATGCAGCTACAACAGCAGTTGTTTGAAGTGCTTTTTTCCTTCCTTTCTAACGGGTGATAGGTTTGGAAGTGTTTAGGTTGTGATTGGAGTTGTAGCTCAGAATTACTCATAGGTGTGTCATAAAAGCTTATCTACCCTTTCCGACTGAAAAAAAAAAAAAAATCCTGCAGGCTGGTGGAAAGTGCTCTTGGACAGCTTTTGCTTATCAAACTGAGTAGTGGTTACACAGAGGTCTCCAGGGTTGGTAGCCAGATGTTCCACCTCACTCCCTTAAAACACAGGTATGTTTCTATTAGAAACAGATAACTATTTTACCCCTCAGTGTTTTGGTTGCTCTTGGTGTAAGCCCACTATGGAATTACAGCACGAACACATTTGGCTCATTGCTATCAAATCTGAAACCTTCGCTTCAGCTGCAGCAGGAGCAGCGGGTTCGATGGGAGCGGGTCCAGCGTGCTGCAACAGAGCCAAGAGCTGCGAGCGCAGCGAGAAACCTGCCGCTGCAGCCATGCCGGAGCAGTTGCTGCGGGAGTCGCGCTCATCCCCCGTTATGCTGATGACGGTCTCCCAGCAGCACTTGGGCTTCCTGGCCGGGAGTTTGACAGCATGTGCAAAATTTATTTTTTGAATATATTTTTATGCTATTGGTTTTAAACGCCACCTGACATTAGCGGTTTCATCCCACGTTCCACACACGAGTCCCTGCAGGCAGGGAGGGAGATGCCAGGGAGCGGTAGCTGTCACCTGCACTAGCAGTCTTGTTTTTCCGTGCAGGCATCCGATGTGGCAGGGGAACCCACCGGCAGCTGCATCAGGGCCGGTGACCGGCACTGTGCCGGGTAGCCTCCCAGCTGGAAAGCGCTCGTCTGTCCCTGCACATGGCGACACACGATGATTTTGCAGCAGGTAAAGGTCCGCATCAGACCGGAGAGCCCTTCACTGTTAGTGCCGTGGTCGGGGCTTGTTGCAATCCCGCTCCCGCAGCCTTTGCCCAGAGGATGTTTGCCCAGAGTGGCCGTACCTGGGGCCGGGACTGCCGCCCAGCTCAGGGATGCAGAGCTGTGCTCACAGGGCCGATCGATTGCCCGGCCTCGGAGATGACGGCTGTGCTGGCAAGCGCAGTGGCTGTGCTTCGCTCCGAGGGAGCGTAAGCCTGCGTAATGGGGAAGGTGTTGGCCAGGATAAGGGATGGGAAAACATGCTGTGCATAATTTTGAACTTTCAGCAGTATCCAAAATCAGAGTTTTTTCTAAGATTGGCCAAGTTTATGTTGCTTTAGGGGTCTCTGCAGTAAAGAAAGGGAATAAAATCCAGTAACAGTGAAACAGAGCAAAGTAGAAAGTTTGGATGAACAGTTTACATCCAACGTTGAGCTTACTCGATTACCTCATCTAAATATTGGGGACATCTAATGCAGAGTTCTCTTAATTATAACACCTGGTGATTAATTGGTTGCATCTTAATAGCTTCTTGTGGAGAGAAATAAAAAAACAACCAACAAACTTGGGTGGGAACTACAGAAAAGATAGGACTTTTGAACTAGTTTTGGAAAGCAGATAATTATTAGACATTGTTAAATTCTAGAGACAATTGTGGGTTATCTACCATTAGAAAGGAGAGGAAAGAAATCCTGGCAACTAGCAAAACTTATGTAATTTTGCAGAATATGCAGGTGTCAAAAGACTGAAACATAAGTCTCTCGCTAGACAGCGTGGCCTGAAGCCACTGAGACTGAGGCCAGGTCTGTAGGTTTATCCTGGTATATCAGAGACTGATATGGCAAAGGGGTATTTGTTTTGCTTGTTTTTTTCCTCTCCATCTCAAATGCTACAAATTCAGGTCATTTGTACTGTCCTTATTTTAAAGCTAAGTACCGTGCCCCAGTTGCTGTCTACTGCGGGAGTGTCCCCAAAGTCAAATCCAGATGCCAAGCGCTGCGCGGAGGAAGCATCGATTCCAACTTGCAGCTTTGTGGTGGCAGATGGACCACAGCAGAAGAAGGTGAGGGCAGAAAGGGGTTGACTATGCGATGGTGGCCTTAGCTGAAAGGAAAGCCTGTTTGGAAGGAGAAGTGGTCCTTGGAGGTCAGTCCTCACATACTGGCTCTGTATCAGAGTAGGTTGCTGATGGAGAACCGCAGGTGATCCTGCCCTCCTCCAGCAGCATGCTTGACATTGCATTTATCTATTCAAAGTTCCTTACACTTTATCCTTTGAGTATGAGAGCACAGCAGTAGCCAAATGACTACTCCTGCCAGCCAAAACAGAGACTGTGGCCCAGTTGGCCATAAATCAGGCATTACAGTGATATGCTGGTTCTCTTTCTACCCTGTATATTGATGTGCGGTCTTGCCCTAAGTAAATTCCCCAATTCTTTGCCAAGGGCAAATCTTTCTCCTCGTGGCTGCTGGTGTTCAGCGATGTAGAGACCTTCTGAGGAACCATGGGCTGTATCAGGACCACCACGTTTAACACTTCTGCGCCTTTGGCTACAGCACGTGCATTTTGGTGACACAGCGTTCTGTGGAAATGAGTTTCGCAGTTCAGCTGTGCTGTATGAAAAAGACCTTTTGTCTTTTTAAGCCTTTCTGACTGCAGTTCAGTTGGACTGACACCCATTCCTTTGGATGCCCCCTAGTCTCATACGAAATATTGGATAATCATTCCCAGCTCCACTTTCCCCATAAACTTTATGATTTTATAAGAACCCTGTCTTTTCCTCAGCAATAATTTTTTTTCCAAAGGGGAGAATCTCCATTCAGTTACTCTCTCATTACATGGTGCTGTACTTTGCCCCCCTTCTCGGTGCCTTTTTCATTTTACTCTACCTTTCTGAGGGAGAAAGAAAACAAGAGCTTTTCAGAGTGTTCAAAGTGCAGGTACGCAGCAATATGTTACAATTTCAAATCCTTCCTATATCTTGCTCCCTTGACTCCTGCTAAGGACTGGGCTGATGTTTTCAGAGAACTATCCACAGCCATAAGCATCTGTAAGGCTAATTCTCTGCCAGCTACAGTTCTTGTTGCCAGAAGTCCATTCTGCTTTGCGTAAATACCAATAGCACTATTTGGATTTTAGTGGCAGTGTTCACAGAAACCAAGGCTGGAGATGGTGATCTCTTTTCCCTCCTACCAGAGGGGCCCTTGACCTCTCTCTCCGGGCTTGCTAGATCAATAATGTTTGTAAGAATTAAACTGATGCTATTTTTATGAAAAATAAAAACAAACTGATCTTCTTAGTGATAAAAATGAATACCTCAGACTCCTCAGATGGATTGATTGTAAAGAAGTGAGGTTGACTAACTCAGTTTATTCCTCTTACCTGATCTGCAGCTTCTCTTCAGCCCGTATTAAACACCCAGGTGAAGAAGGAGCCTTGTCTATGGGGTGGAGATTGGAGGCCTCCATACCCCAGGGCTATTTCTCCTCTGGAGGGCCGGGATGGCAAGAGTAGCCTGGAAAACCTCGACACGGGGGCCGGAAGTGACCTCTCGCAGCTTCCCAGCCCAGCCTTGAAACAGGACCCCAGAGAAAGGGAGGTGAGCAGCGCCGCCATGGAAACTGCTCAGATCAAGGACAAGCTGAAGAAGAGGAGGATGTCTGAGGGCCTGTTAGTGCCGCAGAGAGGTAACGCTGGAGCCTGCCCGTTCTCCTGTGGGAAGCAGAGTCTTCCCCAGCCTAGAGAGCATGTTCCTGGTGAAGAGTGAACCACCCCTATGATTGCATTTCGTGAGCCACCGCTTTTGCTGCTTCGTTTCTCCCCTGCCTGTGCTCCCTGTAACAACCTTCCCTGATCTCAGCCCTCTGTGCAGCCCTACTGCTGGTCTGCGGGGCGGGGAGAGGAGGGTGCGGGTGTATGTGCAGGTGACTTAATCCCAGCAAAGGCAGGTGTGTGGGGCTCCCAGCTGTTTGACAGCAGCCCGGAGAGCCACAGGTGGCAGCTGAAGAGTGGGCATGCTAATGCTGGCAATAGTGCAGCTATTTACAAATTTCCAAGAAATCTGCCCTTGTGGGATCCAGCTTCAGGGGTTTTGGATCTGAAACGTTGCCTCTCCTGTGCTTCGTGTCTCCGCTTCGCAGGCCTCTTGGACAGCAGTGACCCTGTGGGGCTTGCATTGAAGCCAGCTGTTTCCAGGTCAGCTTCCCAAAGGCTCCTGGTAACATCCAAGCCCATGCCGCCCATCCAGCATGGCCCCCCATCCCCCGAGACCGGTGAGGTGAGCAACGGGGAGCTGAAGGACTGGGAGAACGACACAGACGGTGGAGGCAGTGATGAGAGCCACGAGGGGTTGATGTCAGAGGTAAAAGGGTGCAAAGTAAGCAAATGTGGCCAAACCAAGCTTGGCGGCTCTTCTGCTTATTGTGCATAGGCAAAGCTCCCAGATGGTCCTTCCCCACGTGCAAGTCCAGGGAAGCAGCTGACCCAAGGAAGAGCTCAGCCGGGCGCTGAGCTCCAGGTTGTGTTTATGGTGTGCATACTGTAGACTTCATGTCCCCAGTGTAGATGAGTAGGACAATTCTTCTTTAAACAATTTCTGCACTCTCTAGTGGCTCCTGTTGTGTTTTATGACTGAGAAAACACCAGCAACCAGTCAAAACATATCTAACCTGGCCAAGCATGTACCACTATAGTTAGTAAAATATGCCTATTTGTCAACCGTCTGTGCTGTGCACGTAGTTGTTATTGTTACAGGCGCACCAGTGTCTTGGTGGCTTTTTATATCAGCTCTGGTTTAGATGTAAAAAGGTGTTTGCTGGATGGGCAGTCCTGCAAACTCCACTGGGAATTCAAAGTACAGCTGAGTCCTTGTTCTCTAATGATGTTTCTAGAGTTCAGTGCCCCCGAGCAGCTTTGCCTCCTTCCACAGATCTGCACAGGCATAAGCGACTGGAATGGGCAGTTCTGGCCATAGGGAATGGAGCCCAGACCTTGCTCTCTTGTCTGGCTTTACAGGAGTGACAGGACTTGCAGCTGTTTTGATTTTGCCACGGTAGGCAGGAGGAGGGTGACGAATAACAGCTTTTGTAAACAGGAAAACCAATAACAGGTCAGTGCACTTTATTTCAGCCTTGCAGATACAGGGCCAAACGTATCCCTGATATTAGCTCTGTTGGTTTCCCTGGAGTTTAAGCAGGTCCTGGTTTGGCTCTTTGGCCAGGAACGGAACAAGAACATACTAAGGAAACGTGTGTGCCTGCCCGCCCCACTCTCTGTCCCTGTTTGTAGCCATGGCACAGGGTGGCCTCTCCGGACAAAGTGATTTCAGCAGGCAGAGAGGCGCTACACAGCACGGCAGAGGAGGGAGCTCTGCTGAACTTAATAAATGACAGTGAGCCGGCAATGATGAACTGTGTGGGAACTGGAGAGCACCTGGGATCCAGGGAACGTGTGAATGTCTGGGCCGAGAGGCTGATGGGGGACTGTAGGAAGGGCAACAGCAGAAAAGAAATTATGGACTTGAGCAAAACAAGTTTTGACAGGGCGCAAAATGACTTTGTGGGGACCTGGCTGGAGCTGAGCAAGGGCTGGTAGGTGCTTTAGGGACAGCAAGGAGATAGTGATCTAAATCCCTGCTGGTACCAGCAGAAAGGCTAACAGAGGCAACAGCATCCCCTTTGCTTCTGGCATGTGCTGTTGCTGCAGATGCTCCCTTCCAGCTGCGGGCGCTGGCCGAGCCCCCAGCCCATGCGCCAGCTGGGCTGGACTGGTCTGCCCGAGCGGTGAGGGGGGACGGTGGCATTCAGCATGACCGCTGGGCTCTCCTGTTTCCAGGCTCGCCTGCAGCCCCAGCGCTGCAGTGAGGAGGAGGAGGAGGTGAGGAAGCTGCGAGGGGCAGCTGTGGTTCCCCCCATCGCCAAGTCGGTCAGCGTGCTGGATGGAGGCGCTGGCAGCGCTGCAGGGCTTCCCCCGGGCTGTCCGCAGCTGCTTTCGCAAGAGCCCCTGGAGGCGAGGTAAGCCGGGGTGACCTCCTCCACAGTACGCCACTCAACTTGCCTATCTCACGAGGTTATTTTCCAGTCAGCTCTCCAATATATTTATGCAAACTTATGTGTGTTGGCCAGATTGTGTGTCTAAGGTGGTCCAACCTGATGTCAAAACTAAGCTGATATGCAAAAAGAGCAGGGGGTCAGGACTCATGGGTCCTCAACTGGACTCTGATACTGGTTCGCTCTGTAACCTTTGTGATGCTACTTAGGCAACACAAAGATTGTATTATATTTACCTGAATATGGCCTTTGATTTTGTGTGTGAACTCTGACTACAAATATCTGCACCTGCAAGAATCTTAGGGCTAATATAGCAATTGTAAATCCGTCTACCAAATTCAGATGCCATTTCTGTAAATGTCAGTCATAACTCTTCCATGGTCGGGCCTTCACTGAGGAATGAGAGCACAGATATACATCTGTCTTTCAGAGAGTCTTAATATTTACATAAGGTTTTAAGATCATAGTGGCAAGGATCTGTAGAGCAGTTATATGGCTGACACTCTTTGGGGATGGAAAGATATTCATTTTTACCTGCATGGGGAAATCTAGCTGTCAACCTTATGTCAGCTATAATAATAAATAAGAAGTCATAGAAATATTGTTCCAGTTTAAATGCATCAGTATGGTTTTTAAAGTGCAATCTGAATGTACTTATCTACTAGTAGAGCTGGACCTCCCCCCAACCTCCCCCCCCCCAAAAAAAAAAAAAAAAGCAGGAAGGTGTAATCTTATTCTCAGGAGAGAACAGTGGTATTGCCATTTGTAATAACATACTGTCATCAGTTTAAGTCATGACCAGGGATGTTAGACCTCTACCATGGTGTAAGTGTGTTGAGGGCAGTGGCTCCAGCCAAAGCTTAACATCCCTTGTTGATTCAGAAAGGCTGTATGTGAAGTGAGAGCCATGTAGCTCAGCAACCCGGCAGCAGAATTGGATATTTAAAGTCCAAATTGAAGAATCTGACACACGTTTCAGTTGGAGCCAGATTAGCTCCTTGTGTGACTCTACAAACCAAAAATTTAATGGCTAGTAGTGGGCTTTGAATATTGTTGGTTTTATGAGTTACATTTGCTTCTTCATCAGGGTGACCTTGCTAAGGAAGCCCTCCTCCATTAAAGCTATAACCCTTCTCTTCATATCTTCTCATAAGTTCTTTTCTCTTCAATTTTCTTAAGGCCAAGATCAGGCAGCAGAGCTGAGGAGAAGATCCTTAAACCTCTGGGTAGGTACAGGGCATGTTTGTCCTAAAATGAATACCGACATTCCAGTCGGTGGCTGGCACTGCGAATGTCCAGTTGAAAACCTTTCTGCAACCTTTTGCGATTTGTTGAGGCACTCAGATGGCTGCCCCAGACCCAGTCCCCGGGGAGATGCGCTCTGGCGTTTTGGGTGGAAGTGAGTCCTGTGTGTGGAGCTGAGGGGGTCGCCTCAGGGCCCCGAAATGCACCGCAGGAGAAGAAACTCTTCCTCCAACTCTTTCACCTTGCGCTCTTCACTGTGCTTGAATATCTTGTCTCTCTGCAATTGCCTCCTAATGTCACACAGATTGGAGATAAATGAGGCATTTCAGGTGAAATAAGAAATTGCTGCTTGCTCCTCCTACACTTGAAGGAAACCTTCACTCAGGGCAGTCTCTTATCCTGAACCAAACCCTTTTGACACCGGAAGTAGATTCATGAACATTGTCTATTTTTACACTGGGAGAAATGGTGAAACCTCATGTGATAGGAAGTCCTTATGATTTTTCCATTTACAGATAAAGAAATTTAAATAAGGATCCCATCTCTGGAGCAGCCATCTGAATGGAGCTTTCCATTCTCTTAAAACACAGGTCTAAATTAAATGCTGAGTAATAAACTGAGGCTTGCTTTTTATTTTTCAGTTATCTCAGATCATATATGCTAAGTTTATTATTACAAATATCTTCCCCCTACTCTATCTGCAAATGTCAGCCTTGCAAATTCAGGCAGGGCTCCGAGATGCCTGGTGGTTTTGTTTTTTTTCTTGCATTGTCACTAGGAATAGAAGTTGTACAAGACAAAATAGAGTGTCAGTCACATCTGTGTTGCCTAATATTTCCAAGCTGAAAACTTTGACACCTTTGCTGTCCCTTTGCCATCTCTGTGAGAGATGAGAATTTAACAAATAATTCTGCTGATGCAGAAAAAAGGATAAGATCCACTGGTGTCTCACCAGTGCTAGCTCTGCCAAATAATGAGCATGCATTACAGTAATGATTACTTTATTGCTGCTATGCAGCTAAGATACTGAATACAACTAGGGGGAAGAATTGCTGAGTGAGTAAGGTGGCATTTTTACTGGATACTTTCTGGACTAGCAGTGAGCTATGCAGTTAAACTATCTTTCTCTCTCTCTCTCTCTCTCTCTCTTTTTCTCATCAACCTGACCATTCAGTAGGAAAAAAAAACCCTGATTTAAAGAAGTTATTCCTTTTTTTTACTACTTGGCTATCGCATGATTTTATCATCTGTGAAACCATGCATGGAATGATTAGTTCTCTGAGTTTTAACAGCTCTGTTGGAGAGTAATTCAGAATGAGCTGCACTGTGCTATTCTCATTAAGAAAATCGGCCGTTAGTGAGACTGCCCAGAAAGTGGGCTGATCTGCTACAATTTGTAATGAATCTGCTCGGGGAGAATGAATTCCAGCTTTGAGGACAAAATTCTGCTTTTGGTAGTATTCTAGCAATCCCAAGCTTTTCTTCAAATGTCCTTTTAACAGTCCAGCAAAGAGGAGGACACACTGATTCCTACCTCTACAAAGGCATGTAGCTATCAAAAAACAGGAGATACCCTAGCAACTGGGAAAAAGAGGATGTTTACTAAAATCAGAATAGATGGGAGCAATTTTTTGACAAGGGGATTCCTTATCCCACCGCTATTCTTTAGCAAACATAGCAGCTCACAAAGAGCTGATGACCAAGGCCTTTATCTTTCAGTAGACTTGGATTTGACGGCCAAGAGAGCAATGCCATTTCTGTGGCCGGTGCTGTATGGTAGGATCCCACCCATTTGGAGGTGCTATGTGTTACTTGCTGTTCTCATAGGCAATATATGTTCTTGTCTCCCCAGAGCTCAGGATGCTGGAACCTGTCCTGCCTGTTCCCCACCACCGCGTCGCTGGGGGCGCGAAGTCTGCTGGCCACTTGTCTGAATCTCTGTCGCCATTCACAGGCCTCTCCCTCAGCTGGGCTGCAGGGACAGATCATCTTGCGAGCCCTCGCCTCCTGAGGGATGACGACCAGTGGAAGGAGAGCAACGGAAGGGTAAGGGTTAAGGACTGGGGGAGAGGGGACCTGCTCTTCAGTGATTCTTCAGGGTTTAGCATAAAACGTCAGTGAAAATTATCATTTTCCTCTGGCGGGGGAATCTTTTATAGCTAAAGAGCAATTGCTTGTGTGTTTTCACTGTGCAGAAACCATTGGTTGGGAGATGGCGCTAGGGTTAAGCAAGAAGCACTCTTTACGTGCAGAGGCGAATTTATAACATATGAATGGCAGAGCAAGTTGTGCATCAGTGAGCACTTGCAAAGTGCATGCTTGAGAGGCAGAAGCAAAGATTATGATGTAGGGCATAAGCAAGGCTGCCAAATAACAGAGGAGAGCTTGCTTTTCCTTGCTTACCTTTCTTGCTGTATCTCACAAGCCTGCAATTCTCTTTTTCTATTTATTTGGACTGATGTTTCTCAAACTTTTTGTTCACGTGACTCCTCTTCCCGACTCATACATCTTTTCTGAGAGCAGCTGAGTCCTTCAGCAGCAGGGAAGTGAGAAGCAGCTGCAATTAATGGCTGTAAGCATTTACCATAGCTAGGAAACAGCAGATTACCTTTCATTGCTGGTTGTGTATTCTTGCAGATGATTTTTACTCTCCTGCCCTGCTCTATGGGCATTTCCCTGGTAGTGTGAGCTCTTGATACCTCTAGGAGCACTCCTACAGGCCCCTTGGTGCGAGCAGGGCTTCGTGATGTAGCTTGAGAAAGAGTGTCTTGGAGCAGTGGAAGGGTGTGGAAATGATGCAATATACACCATTGGGTGTAACTGTATGCTGAGGAGAAGAAAAGGAGGAATTACTTCTGAAGCTACTGGGATGTATGTGGGACTGCATTAAAGACCATGACACTCTGCCACTGTATTCCTGCTTAGGTGTCAAATATAGTCA
The DNA here is from genome assembly GCF_003343035.1 of Apteryx rowi. Lineage (NCBI taxonomy): Eukaryota > Metazoa > Chordata > Aves > Apterygiformes > Apterygidae > Apteryx > Apteryx rowi. The sequence continues at coordinate 534,026 of NW_020450916.1, read as the reverse complement.
TTTTATACTCCATGATATGTTTCTGTTGTGACTAGATCCATGTTACCATATCCAAATCAGCTCAGGAGAAAATGCGCCAGAAGCAAATAAGAGAAATGGAGCTTTTGCGTAGAGAGAGGGAGAAAGAGAGAGAAAAGAAGTCCTTGCAGCCTCCCATGCAGAGTGCTGACCCTGTGGGTGCTGATGCGGAAGGTAAGCGGTTGTGATAGTTACGGGTCTTTTTGTTCACTTGCTTACCCCTTGCAAAGTGCGAATGTCTATGAAATTGAACTCAAAGGCTGTTACACTTGCATTGCACAGACCTGAATGGAAGCTAGAACTCAATTTATTTCTGCTTTCCAAATAAAAATACAGAGGCATGAAGTGTCTTGATCATGGCCCACAGTGAGTCAGTGGCAGAATATAGATCCTCTTCTGCCCCCTTTTCCTACCAAGTCTTTTGGACTGGGTAATTCTGCCTTGCCAACTACGTCTGGGCTTCAGACTCTGTATTTGGGTGTAGCCTACAGAATAGAAGAAGGGATGGTCCAAAAGAATGCTTTTTAACCAAGTTGCAACCTGAAAGAACTGGAGTTAAAATATTTCTGATTAAAGCACAAAAGATGATCTTGCTCATGTGGTGGAACAATTTATTCTGCCCACATCCGCTGCCCTGTTGAGGAGCTCATGCTGGAGAGCCACTCTGGAGCCCTTACCGAGCGCTCGCGTTTTACGCACACGAGCGCATGGCTTACTGACTTAATTGCGACTGACGGGCGCTGATTGTGCTGCGGCACACGCTTTCCAGAGTGCAGCCGCGGAGAAGTTACAAGTCAGCACTCAGCCCAAGGGTACGGGACAAGGTTATCTGTTCTTCTTCTTGCTGCTATTTTGTGAAGCGCTGGTGAGGAGCGCTGAGCTGGGAGCCTCAGAAAGGTAACTTTCCTCTCTGGCCTCTGAAACGGGAAAGCAAAGGAAGTGCAGTGCTGGGCTTTCCTCATTCCTTAGGGAAAGCGCCACTGCACTCTGCAGTCGCTGCCCCAGGTTAGCGTGCAACTGCTGTGCTTGGAGCTGTTTGGGCCAGTGCTGTGAGGGATGTTGCTCCAGCGAGACTTCCAAGCCCATAGCTGTCCTGTCCAGCGCTCTGGACTCAGGGGTCCTTTTCAATCTCTGCAGGCTTTGGCCCACTGCACGTCAACGGGATGGTGTCCGTTTCGCCCAGCATGAGCAACGTGGGCAGAACTGGCGTTGGTACCGCACTGAAGAAGCGGGTCAACAGGCCGTCCTTGCCCAGCATCCCCACCATCAGCCAGGACAGTGGCTTCCCACGTCATGCCTCGGGTGAGCCGCGCGCCACCTCCCCCTGCGGCGGCTCTCCTCCCCCGCCGGGAGCGCAGGCTGCCTCCTTCCCCGCGCGGGGGGACGTTGAGCCGGATAAAGCCGTGGTGAAGCCTTAAGCTCGAGCCTTTGCCCGTGCTGGGAGTCTAAACCGCAGCGCTGGTGCGGGGTCGGGCCGGTGGCGTGAAAGGGGAGGCAGCTGTACGTGCGGAGCTGGGCTGCGCCCTCGGTGCCCGCGGCTGCCCGGCTTTCCAGCCGGCTTTGCCGTGCTGCGGCAGGGGTTGCCACTGCACCGAAATTAGTGACTTGGTATGACAGCGCACCCAGAAAAGGCTTCCAGCCTGTCGTGTCGTACCTCACGCAACACAAGCTAGGTGCAAGTGGTGCCTGTGCTGTCACCTAGCCTAAGTACAGTAGCTGTGTACGGTAGGTGGCACACAGGCGAGGCTGCCGGCTTCTCCCACGTTGCTTGTTATCTGCAATAAATATGCAGCAGAGAGGGAGCACGTGGTGGCTCTGGTTTCTCTTTTGAGGGCAGGAAGCAGACCTTTAGCCTACGTTTGTGTAATGATCCTGAATATCGTGAGTTAAAAAAAACGGAGCTAGGAACAATGTTTTGAATGGTATCTGCTAGTGACACTATGTCCTGGGCTGCTTTTCAAAAATGACCAGAACTAGCCTGATGTGGCTCTCCACTCCTTTTAACTATTCATATATATATTTATACTTATAGATATATATTACCAGTGACATCAGTGAGAGCACAATTAGGCCCTATCTGTGCATTTTTGAAAAATGCCTTGCTGATTTTACATATATCCTCCATATCTTGTAGAACACAAAATCTCTAGATAGCATAAAAATCCTATAGAGTCCATACCAGTTCATCTAGATTCTGTGCAATATTTAGACTCAATACTTTTAGACAGCTCAGGTGTTTTCATCTACAGTTTAGAAAATGAGCTTTTGAGTGCAAGAGTGAAATTTTTTGACCTATAGTGCATCTGATGAAAAATAGGTTTCATAGCAAGCACATTCGTCTTCTGAATTTTCTTATACCTTGTATATTTGTCATCAAGTGAGTGCATTTGCCAGCAATTTGCATCTACATTTACATATTTTTATCCTCAATTCACWTTTGGAAGGCTTTTTTGTCACAACTATCTAGACTAGAAATTGCATTTTTCCACAAGAGAAAGCTTAGGCACTGCAGTTTGTAAACAAATACATTTGATGACAAATAAATTTCACTTCAGCATCTTTGAAATAGAGCTGGTGGGTAACTCTGAAATAGTAAATATTCATAATGCTTGGAAAACATTGAAATCCATAAACTACTACTTTCCCAATAGTATGTTAAAATGAATGCTCACTCAGCTGTCTGCTATCTAGAATACTTGAAATAAATGGAAACCGAGACAGGGTCACATTTTGAGGGTCTGTTAGCTGGTGCCCAGCTCGGGGTGCCTGGGAGGCTGTGGGGTGCTGGGAAAGCACGGGTGCGCGGCCGGTCGGTGATCACCCCTCTTCCCGCAGCGAACTCGCTGCCGGCCATCGCCCTGGGCTGCCCGGAGTGGGGAGAGGAGCCCGAATGTGGGGACACCTCGGCAGCGAGACCCTTCTCTCACCCAGAGCAGGGGCTGGGCGACGCGCTGGGCTGGCTCGGCAGCAGCGACTGGTAAGGGAAAGCTCCCCGCTCGCTCCCTTTCCTCCCCTTTGGCACAAAGGTCCGATGAAGCGGTGTCTTGTTGCTGAGCCCAGGCTGAAAGGGGACTCGTGAGACCTCCCTGGGGCGATCGCGGTGCATGGATGCAGCGAGAGCTTTCTACCCGCCCTGGGTCGCCCCTGGGCTAGCGGTGCGATGGCTCGGTGGGTTCGGTCTCCTTGCTGGCTTTACCTTCTGCTCCGGGTAGCTACAAATGGAAACGTCAGGGAAGAGAGAAAATTGTGAAACAAGATTTGCCTGTTGAAGCCAGAAGCACAAGGCAGGATAAAAACAATCTTTGGTTTTAGAGATACCAGCCCAGGTGGGATCAAGTAAGAAGTTATGTCGAGTCTCGCTGCTGGCAGCAGCAGCAGGAGAAGGGGACCTTCCTGCTCCAGCCCGCAGGGACCTCCTGCGCATGCAAGTCACAGCAGTGCATATGGGGAGTTTCTATTTCTGCAATACAGACTGAGACATGGTGCAGAACTGTTCTGCTTGTCCTTCCTCCTGATGGGCTTGTGGCAGAAGAAAATTCAAAAGAAAAAATCTTTTAGGACTCTTGCACTTTTAGAATTAAACTTTTTCCTCCTCGCTGTTTAATATGGGCCAAACAAAGGTGCTTTTGTTGATAACCACACAGTGTGCTGAAATTAGAGGCTGACAGGAGGAGGCAATGAATTTCAGGTGATGTTGGCCTTGTTTCTGATTTCTGGGTCAGCATGTGCTCACTGGGGCTCTGTTCACACCGGATGAACCGTGCAAAACCATCTGCGATGCAGCTCCTTGTGCAACCACTTCATTTTGGCCCTCTCCCCCTTCCCATGCCCCCCGTGGTGTGGTGCCYGCTGCAGGCAAGGGGGCACCCGGCTGCACCCATGGGGCCCCAGCCTGGCCCTGCAGCCCTCTGGGGCTCCTGGTGGGGAGGCTACCATGGGGAAACAGTGGGTCAATCCTGTACCTTCTTCATCCAGCTCAGGTTCTTCACAAAGAAACTGCTGAAATTGTGGGATCTTTTAGGTCATGCTGCTTTTTTTGTTTAGTTCTGTGTTGTTGTTTTTTCTTCTTTTGGACTGGATTGCAGTGTGCAAACATCCAGACCGAACTGTATCGGAGGATGGCGTCCAGGCAAGGTGCAAGAAACAGGGGACGTATGATGCAGCCTCTGGGCTTCTGGGAAGCAGTAGCACAGGGACTTTGTGTGCCAGGTCTTTCAGGAAGGCTGTCTTGCTTAATGGCCACAGATTAACCCATCCACTCTGAAACCATCTAATTGCCTTTTGGATTTATGTATGCTTTTGACCGCCACAGCATCCTGTGGCAACAAGTTCCACAATTTAATTAAGTGCTGCATGAGAAGTGCCTCCCTTTGTTTGTTTGAACCGACACCCTGGTAATTTCAGAGGGTGCTGCCTAGTTCTGGGGTGGTGAGAAAAATCAATCTTTTTGGTAATTGCCTTTCAGGCAGCTGAAAGGGAAAGGGCTCTTCAGCATCAGACGCCTGGCTATCTGCCATTCAGAAATCCTTCTTTGCAGACTTCATGACGTTTCCCTGGCAGTTACCAAAGAGGTAGGAAAGTCGTATTTAACTGTGTCCCACGTACCTCGTACATACGGTGTAGAGTAGATATGTGCTTGTGCATTTACATGTGTGCTCTGTGTCTGCCTCCGTTGCTATTTTTAGATCTCATTTCTCTAGTAGCTAAGTCACCTATCTATATGATCTGTCTATATATGTAACTATATTTGCAAGTGTATCTGTCTCCTCTTTGAGCTGTGTGTCATTATAATGCAATGCACAAATGCGGAAACAGAGGCACCAGTTGAGTGATTTACAACAGTCCAAGTCTCTGCCCAAGCTCCAATTAAACCCTGGAGCTTTTCCCTTCCAGCTCTCTCACACTTCCTCTTCCTCAATGTCCCAGGGAACTGACTGTGGGTGTCTATTTTCCAGGGTTTCCTGATTTCTCTTCTCCTTCTTCTCTGCATTTTCTGTAGATTTGCCCTTTCTGTTGATGTGCTGTCTCCTTGCACTGGTGGGATTTTGCAGTACAGCTGCTGGACACTTGGAGCCTCCCAGCTCTGGGATTGCAGGGTGGTCACACACAGCTTTACTTTCTCATTGCTCAGTTAACAGAGAGGTCTCAACCTACGATCCTCAGATTAATATATGGCTATGTTTCCAAACTGGCACTTTTTTGTGGCCTGAACCAGCTGCTTTGTACTCTTACTATGTGTGATTGCCAAATCCATTAAATCTTCCTTTGTTCACAGAAAACAGCAAGACTTAGCTCATTTCCATGAAAGTAGGTCCATATCTTCTATCCAATAGCTAAAAGATGTCAGATACATGAATACCTCTGGTGTTGCTGGACTCTCTCTGTTTAGATATTCAGGACTCAGATTTTCCTGCTTAGAGATCAGAGATAAGAGAAGAAGCTGTTCCAGCTTAGCTCATCTGATTCACATATTGTTTTTATATTTCTGAAGAAATTTCCTCTTTGTTCTAAGCTGTCATGTGCAGAAGCATGGTTCAGCTTTCATTTCACTCTAGTCTCAGATTTTGCTTTTATGAGCACTTCTAGCCCTTATATCTTTCTCTTTTTTTATTAACAAGCACAGCTAAGGCAGAAGGAAGCACAAGACTGTCTCTCATTGTATCTTTCAAATAAAATGCTTGACTCACAGATGCTCATTTTTTCCACCCTTCAGGACAGTCCTCTCAAAGCGGGCATCACTCTGGAGTAGCACTGAATTCTGTAAAATCCCACTTATTGCAGCAGGAATTGTGTGGAGTTCTCCAGGATCAGAATTTTACAGATCCTTGAGTCCAACAGCTTGGGTTCTCCTAGGTGGATGGAGCAGCAGGATTTAAGTCCTGCTGTGAATTAGTCTGAGAGCAGATTTGAACCCATGTTTCCCATTTCCTGGATGAGTGCTTGAATTGCTGGTGTTGCATTTTTGGACAGGGGGAAAGTGCTACCCTTCCTCTGTCTTGTCTTTCTGAATTGCGCCTTTGCAGTTTGTAATTAGCCACTGTTTGATTTTCCCCCCTCCCCCCCCAATAAAGTGGCCTAAAATCAAAGCAGTGTACCTTGTGGGCTAAGGGCCACACTTTATTCTACGTGAAATGTTTCTCAGGCCTACAGTCTTATTAAAACTGGATTGTAAGTGGACCTGAAGCCGGAGAAGAAATTGTATCAGAGTAAGGGTGTTTCTGTGCTTGTGGTCTCCTGCTCTTACTGTGGTCTTAGGTTCCACCTGGGCCCAGCAAAAAAAGTCCTGTTGTCTCCTGGGACTTCTGTCCAGGTGAACCGATACTCTTTACAAGATGATTCTTGCATTTTTTCCCTCTTGACTTCTGCAGGTGAACAATCTCCGCTCGAAGGTGTCTCGCTTTGCAATCGGCACTCTTGGAGAGCTCTTCAGGACCATGAAGAAGCACATGGACCAGGAGGTGGAGGAGATTGCTCGGGCCTTGCTCCAGAAGGCAGGGGACTCCAGTGAATTCATTCAGAAAGCAGCTGATCGATCCCTCGGGATCATGGTGGGGAGTGTGACTCCTGCACGGGCAATGGCTGCTCTCATGGCTGGTGGGGTCAAGTACGTGGTTCTCTCTTAGGGATGTCCTTCACCTTAAATTGTGTGGGAAGGGGGAAGGAGAGGGGGGCAGAGGGACAAGCAAGAGAATGGCTGGAGGGAAGAGTCCTTTCTCCTAGATACGCTGTGACTTTGTTGATCAAAATCTCTGATTGTCCCTGTTCCCTTCCTGATATCATATAATTGTACCCTGCTACAGCCTACTTGTTCTCACGGTCTGTTAACACTGCCTAGATGTGGTGAGCAATGGGGAAGTGAAAATCCCTGCAGAGCGCAGTGGTACAGCCCTGTGGCTTTGCGGGAACAGGGACAATGGCAATTCCAGCAGAGAGCGCCTGTATTTGATATTTCACGACACCAACCACAGAGGCCCCAGGAAAAAACATGCGTCATCATTATGCCATTAACTTGAGAAACAGGGAGGCTAATTGCTGGGACACGGAGTGTCTAGGGGAGAAGCTGCTGGGTGCGGTGGGTGCCTGCTCAGCAGGCGCAGCTCCTGCGGGGAGGAGTCTGTCTGACACCATGTCATTAGGGCTTCACTTTCTATTCAAACTGACACCAAATGTTAGCTTTGAGATGGTGAGTCACGTTACAGGCGCCTTCACAGGCAGACTCCCATGGGTTTACCTGAAGCAGATGCTGCCTTGAAATAATAGTGCCGTGTCTGATAGTTTCAAATAGGTGCTGCTCTTTTCTAGAAAGGACGATCTAGCTGAAATGACTGCTACCCTTTTCTCAGCCTTTGAAAAGGGTAAAGCATTCACACATGTACCTGCTGCCAAGCCACAAAGAACAAACTCTCTGCATTGTTGGATATTCTGTATGCTCATCTTCCATGCTTTTTTCCCCCCATCTAGCTTCTCAAGGGCCTGCAGATTTGGAGATAAATTGGTGGAATAAGTCCCAATCCTACTGCAGCACTGTCTGTGTGTGGTGGAAGCCCTCTGATGCAAGTCAGCATGAATTGTCTTTCATTTCCCTCTTTCTTGGAGTCAGTAATTTCAGGAAAGAAATAGAGTATCCAATAGTCCAGGGTGCTTGAACCCCTCTCTCACCCTTGCAGGTGGCCCATCTGTAAGACGCCAGCTCCGTGCTTGTCAGGGGATAGTAGTGTCTGCCGCTGGCTCGAGCTGCGGCGAGGAGGCAGGCCGTCCGCGCCTGACCAGGACCGGGACGGTCCCTCTGCGCGTGCTCTCTCTTTCTCACTGCCCGAGTGTTTGCAATCTCGTTCGCAGTCACCGAAACACCCTTGTCCGGAAGTGCGCTGCTGAACACCTGCTGACTGTAACGGAGCAGATCGGAGCCGAGAAGCTGCTGTCGGGCTCCCGCGAGAGCACCGAGCTGCTGGTGCAGGCGCTGGTGAAGCTTGCCCAGGACTGCAACCAGGACACGAGGTAACGACCTCCCTGCTGCCTCCTGAAAATGGAAAACCATTTGATGGCTGGCTACAAATGCTAAAACCGCAGAAGAGTAGAAGGTGAAGTAAATATTAAGGAAGTTACTCCCCAGTGTGGATAATGCTGTCTGGGGAAAAGACTGATATACTGTGAGGCTGTATGGCAAGAAGGACCATTGACAAATTCCTGTGACACGAGCGAGTCTTCATTCAGATCAGTCAGCTGAACAGTTTCTTTTGGTCCTACCTGTACAATACAAAGCTGGCATTGGCCACTGTTCATCATCAAAGGATCCCAAGCGTTTCTGGTATGGTTAACACTGCCCTAGAAAAATTCCAGTTATCTTCAACCAGTGCATTCAGTTTCCTAAACCCCTTCTGCAGTTTGTTGCCTATGGTATTGACGTTTTCTTTTCCCAGCCGCTGTATAATGTCACTGTCTGTGGCTGAATGACTTCCACATTTCCTCTCAAAGACAGCTGCAGTTTGGTAGCATGTTTAAAAAAAAAAAAAAAAAGAAAAGAAAAAAATCCAGTGCAGCCATCAGAGCACTTCAGTGTTCAGCAAAAGGAAAGCCTCATTAAGGGAATAACTTACTTTGATTATTACTCTAAATCCTCATTAATAGATTGCAAGAACACATGAACAACTAACTGTCCACTATATTTGTAGTGTAGAGTAGTAAGCATCAGCTGATTTGCTCTAGTTTCTCCTCCAGGGGAAGGAAGGTGAATTATTGTGCATTTGCAATGAGACACTGCGCATGAGCACTGACAGCAAAGCAGGAGATGCACTTCACTCATCCCACAGGATCCCCCCACCCCACAGAAACAGGCACACAATTTCAGAGAGTGAAGCTGTATTTTCCTGTTGCCCTGTGTCCTCCAGTGCCTCCTGTGTTCAGCTGGCAGCATTGTGCAGTGGTGCCAACTGGAGGTAAATCTCTCTCTTTGCTGAATGGATAAAAAATTCTTATGGAAGTATTGCACATGACAGGTATAAAATATCAGCTTATTCTTTTAAACCCTTTCTTCCTTGGCTCACGGATAGGCAAAGAAGACATTAAGATTAGGTAGGAAAACGGTCATTCATTTCTCTTCCCTATGTTAGGTTTTATGGACGGAAGATGCTGAACATATTGATGAATCATCCAAAATTTGATGGGTATTTGAAACAGTCTCTACCATCACATGACTTGCAAGATGTTATGGCAACAATTAAGCAGAAAGTAAGTGCTTGGCAGGAGAAATGTCTCCTTTATGCAAGTACTGAGATTGCTATTACGAGAATGAGATTAAGTATATTCAATCTTTCCCTTTCTGTATCTCATTCTTCTTCCACTGAGATGTTTTGCTCATGGGAATGAACTGTTGATCCTTAGCCATTTTATCAGCAGGCAGTCAAGGAACAACTATGGCTAGGAATAAAGTGGGTTTATTTTGAATATCAGCCTCAAACAGGAAGGAAAGTAGGAGAAAATGGTTTCACTTTCATGCATAAAAAACAATCCCCCCCTTCCTCCCTCCCCACCCCCAGCAAGGAAGTGGGAATAGTGCTTCTGAAGGTATTAGATCGCTTTGTAACAGATGAAGGAAGTGGTAGTGCCTAGAAGATTTCCAAAAATACAGAAGAAGCACAAATTATATTGTTATTAGTGCATGTATTTTCTATATTCCAGCAATACTGCTGTGCTGTCAGGCCCTATGGAGCTGGAAGAAGCTCTGAATTCAGCAGCCAGTGGAAAATCATTCTGATTTGTGTTTTTCATTCCTTTCCATTTATAGTCTAGAAAGGACTGTGGCTTTGTGCAGAAATAGGGAGAGCGAGTGTGAAAGCCAAATCAGTTCCGAACATCAACAGTCCAACCTTGAGAGAGTCCAAAAATCTCCCACTATTCCCTTCATGAAAGCTTGTTCCCTATCAGGTCCTGTTGTTTCCATTTGTGCTCAAGACTAATGCATTCAGGATTTCATACTGCTGCCCATCATTGTAGCACCTACAGCCTGCGTTAGACCAGAGATTCTGTGATGTCTACTGAAGATTTTATTTTCACCAGTCTATCTCCCTCTCTAAGCTATGAAATGTTTTCCTAAGCCTTTCTTGGTAGCAGTGATCCCAGTTATACCTGTGTTTTAAATGAATTATTTCCTATTTCATCTTTTATAGATTCATGTTCTTTTATATATGTATTTAGGGGATAGAAGACCATATATGTGAACCTCCATCTGCCAAAGGCCGTAGGGAGTGTAGGAACAGCAGTTTGATGACGTCCCAGGACACCTTGCCTTCTGACGAAGGGTACTGAACACTTCCATTTGATTTGACAAAGCATGTGACAAGGTTTTCAGGTCTCTTCCTCAGTAAAATCTTTTTGGTGCAGCTGAGCTGCGTCAGAGATTGTTTTCTTGCCCCACAAAACCTTGTAAGATGAAAAATAAATACCAGGTTCTGCACTAGGCTGAACACAAGTTCTCTGGGGGTTTTCCACAAAAATCAAGAGACAGAAAGAGACAACCAACAGTTGCAGCTTGGAAAAAACAGCTCAAGGGCTAGGACAGTGTCATGGAGGCTGTGGAAGGGTCATGTTTCTCTGCTATTTGACTTCGGATGATCATTGCAATCAGGGTCTTTTCGTCTGAGGGGAGTCTTTGCTACATGGGTGGTTTTGATGAGAAGTCCCAGTCTAGAACTGAGAAGCCTTTCTCAAAAATGACATATTTCCATGCATATGTTTTGGCCTTGATGAGTCATTACTTTCTGACCCTCAAAAGGCATCAGCAAGAGAATTTCTGAGCAGTTCTGGCTGGCTAACAGTCTGAGTATGGATTTTTTGTGTAGCTATTCATGTTGTTCAGACCCATTACTGGGTGGTTGATGGATAGCAAGTTTTTATGTCATGCTGCAGATCAGCATTCAAAATAGGAACTTGGTCCTTGCCGTCTTCCCCAGGCCAGTGAGAGAGCTACTTGTACCTGCTTTCCTCTGATATCAGGGTGATTTTGTTTAGCTCTGTGTTCAGTAGTGGCAGGAAGGTGGCCACATGCCTCTAGTGTTGTTAGGATTTTCCCGTGCATGTGCCAGAGGGGATTGATCCAAGGGGATTGTTTCCACTGAGTTCACTAAACATCTGATCAGTCCCTAGGGAAGCAATAATGTGAGAGCATTAGTGGGATGCCTGGCTTGTTTGCATCTCCATTACTCATCCTCTGAATCCCTTCAGATATGTCCTTAATCTCTTTGGGTGGGATTCATGTGTTCAGGTGCATCTGAGCTATTTATCCAGATTCCCATTGCCCATGACAGTGGCACATCTCCAAGGCAGTTTATTTCCTTATAATATAGACATCTCCCTTAAGATCCCTTGAGATGTTTAAACTTTGAAGTAGTTTCTATTTTTTTCCACAAAGGGATGCTAGATGAGTACCTGGAAGACACCTGAAGATATGTGAGATAAATCCCATCTGCAGCGTCTCAGTTTTCCTAAGTAAGCAGTAACGATAATGGAGGATAATGGATAATATTTGGAGGTTGCCTTCTGTAATGATTGTCATGAGATCAAAGCCACTTTTCAGATGAGGATCTAGCTGAAATCATATCATTAGGAAGTCTCCTTGAGATGCTTTTCTCGCAGTTAACTGAAGATATTATCACCAAAAGGTCTTACCTTGTTTTTATTTTCCAATTCAAGGTCCAGCTCTGACGTCCTTGTCTTACCCCGTCAGACAGTCCGACATACGTCACTTCGCACTGTGGAAGAGATTGAACAGCTCAAGGAGCTTAACAAACTCTTGACAGCCAAGGAGTTTCAGACAAGAATGGAGGGAGTTGTGCTCCTCCTAGATCACTGCAAAAACAACCCCCAGCTCATCTCAGCAAACATTGTCCAGGTATCTAGGGCATCTCCATTCTCCTCTTCCCTTTGTTCTCTTCCCAAGCCTGTCCCGGTAAACTTAATTGCATCTGTCTTGGCACTGCATACCAGTCATTCAGGACTGGCTGTCCTTTCTTATCCAAAATCATTTATTTCAACTCCAGGCTTCAGTGCAAGTAATTCCAGTTCAGGTGTATTTTTCTGGCAGGTGTCTATTGGTCCTGTTCACAATATGATGTTTCAGTTTGCTGTTGCTGTAGGCTTCTGCTCTCTCCTACACTTAACTAAGTGAAAAAAAAGGAAATCCAGCCACCCAAAGCTGACAGTTACTTTCCAGAAGAAGAATAGGGTGGGATGGGGTAGAGAAGTATCAGGCTGGGTTAATAACTTTTTTTTTTTTTTGCACAGGCTGCTCATGAGAACTTTATCTTGTATTGTGAAGGTGCAATTCAGCCTATTCACTTCCCTCCTTATCCTTTCCCTGCTTGGGAGAGAGTGCTCACACCCTTCTTGGACCCAATTCTGCTCTTTGGAAGAAGGAGGAGAACTGCTAGAGGAAGGATCTTCTCCTCCTCCAAGCAGCTGCCTTTTTTCCCTTTTCCAGAAAACGTTACCCAAGAATGTGGCTGTTGTGGGACTGAACCTGCTCTAATGAGAGCTGGCACAGCACATTAAACTTGGAGTCTAACTGTTAGCTAGAAAGTTTGTCTGGATCCTGAAGAATTCATCAGAGCCCTGCACTTCACCAACCCTAGGTTCTGGGATAGACAGATAAAATGAAACTTGGATTTCATCCAGCTCCAGTCTTGGCAAAACCAAAACTACCCTCAGTCCTTGAGACAACTTTATGGAAGAATAGGAATCTCGAATAACTGTCTTCATACCTTTATACCAAAAGATTTTTTTGCATTATTAAGATGGGATTAATTTTATAGGTAAAAAGAATCTCCATATGAACTGTGCCCATTCTAACCTCCTCATAAAATAAGAAAAGCTCTTAAACTATGTGAGGTTGTGCAACTGCTATTGTGAGCAGCCCACAGGAAAACAGTAAGATTGCACTAGTAAGCACTGTCCTGTCAGAAAGGATTATATTCATCTTTTACATTGCTGGGATCTTCTGTTTCCACATCCCGTCTCGAAACAAAGCCATTGTAATCCAGCTTTCATGTCATTTGTTTTCTTAACAGATTTTTGATGTTTTTGTCCTGAGACTTCAGGATTCCAACAAGAAAGTGAACCAGCAGGCGCTCGAGTCCCTTGCTGCCATGATACCCCTCCTTGGGGATGGCTTTCACCCAGTGCTGGTCCCTGTGGTAGCAGCAGTCACCGACAACCTGAACTCTAAGAACACAGGGATTTATGCTGCAGCTGTGAAGGTGCTGGATGCGTCCATTGCACACCTGGGTAAGGCTGAGCTCTGCCTGGGTGCCCTATGGCATAGACTCTCCCTAATTGTGGTTTCTCTATTGGAGTCTAATTAACACTTGGTCTGTTGATGTCCATTTTTTGTGGAAAAATCCAGCTGCTGCAAGATGTTTATTAAGCCCTATCTGAATTCTTTCTGTCCCCATCTGTTGTATCATGTTGTGATGTGCAGCTAAATGGATACTGCTTATCGTCGGGGTCATATGTCCGATTATTAATTCAGCAGAGATGATATGATAAGGATCATACTAAGCTCCTGCCAGAAGAGCGTGAGGGAAGTGACTAGCGTCTGTCACGGCTGTTTTCCTCATAGGAAACAGCATGCGTTGCCTTGCCTTTTTTTTTTTTTTTTAATTGAATTGGATTTGTAACATGCGCATTCTTATAAGTTTATGTTCACTAAAAGAAGGTGAAAGGAACATGCTTTTTCCGTGAAGCGAGAGGTAGGAGGGGACGGTGGAGGTTCTTTGCTCTTGCTGGGCCTTGGTCCCTGCTCTGGGAGTGGCAGCTGCCCCCAGAGCAGATGAGTCCAGCCCTTGCTGACCCTGATATGAAAACTTCTGAACTCAGTTACTCGTTCTGGAGCTGTAGGTAATAGTTCAGCTCTGCAGGGCCCAGGTAACAGTGTTCCTTTGAAGACTGATTTGGAAATTGAGATTTTGAATATAACATAATATTGTGCTGTGAGAGATCACAACAAAGATCAGATGAAGGATGAAATGCTTGCTGTACGGTCAGCCTTGAGCTCGCTACATGTGTTGGCTTCCCTCCTGCACAAGGGTAAGGAGCCAACCTAATCAGGATGCTCAAACATGGAGTTGCAAGTCCGCCCAGTGATGTAAAAAATGCAACTGCAGTAGGGAGGAGGTGAAATTCTGATCTGCCCTGTGTCCTGGACCACCTCGCTTGCTGCAGGGTGTGCAGCATGTCCTTTGCAGCCTGGAAGGGTGGCCTGGAGCTCTTGGTGATCCTCAGCCTTGTTCCCGCTGGGAGTGCCTGCTCTGCGGCACGTACTGCCAGTCCGTCTCTTGCACCGTCTACAAGCTATATGCTTGCATGCCATGGATTAGCAAATAGAGTGGTATGTTCTTTCATGGATAATACTACGAAAGTGTAAACTGATGTCTTCACAGTTCATCAAATCAACTTTTAACAATTTATTTTTGGTCAGTGTGTTTGGAACCATTCCCTGTGATTTGCTCTTGAAAGTGATTGTACACATGCTGGTGGTATGTATTTCTCTATAAGCATATGGATAAACTGTCCTGACATTAAGTCCCTGCTTCGTCTCACCTGCCACAGGTTTCAGTTTGCCTGATTTGGGGGTAGTAATCTAAACATGAGGGAGGCACAAAAGAAATAAAAGGATGAGAATAAATTACAATGGGATTACACTAACAGATTTTTTTTTTCTCTCAGCTCAGTTGTATGGTTGATATGAGTCATTCACAGCAGTGCACACGGGGACAGAAGACTGGGTGGCTCTCAAAGTTGGGAAGGGGGGTGGTAGGGTTTGTTCCAGCCAGGACACRCAGTTCAAAACCAGCCCCAAGTCTGTAGTAAGCCTTGCTCTCTGTGACTCATAGATTAATCTTACACACTTGATTTTAGGGATCTGGATCCACTGGGGTTAATGGAGAGGTGCTGGTATTGCCTGGTTTTCCTTTTTGCAAGCATTTCCATTAGGGAAGGAGACTGAGCCTGCTCTGAATTGCCTGCTGGATATCTTTATGTCTTCTCACTGACTGCGGTGACTGTTAATTGAATAACCAGTGAATCGTTTAAAGTTAGGTGAGATGAATCCAGGCCTGAATTTCCCTCATGTTCTTCTGGTGTGGATCAAGATGCAAACTTGCAATACTCGTGCTACCACTGTCATTGCTGTGGCCAGATTTTCAGTCTCCAGGGCTCTCCATCTGGTATTTACTGCAGCTCAGAGGTCTTCTGTTGAAATGTGAGATAAGAGCCAATGTGGGCACAGTTGTGTGTGCAAGGAGTTTGGTTTTGGACAGGGGGTGCCATCAATAAAAGTGTGCTGTGGATGCATTTTTTGCACTGATTAAAATAAAGGTACTGCAGAAGAGCAGGTTTCACATACGGTTTTTGATTTCTTGTCTGGTGCCAGATTTGCAGATCACTCATGTCCTTTATACTCAGAAGACCAAAGGCCCTGAATTCCTACTGCCTGTAACTGGTGAACCGGGTGACCAGCACCTGTGATGGTGCAGTCCTTATGCACCACTTTCCAGACAAGCTTGCATCTGTACCTCTGTTTCCTCAAAGTCCCAGGAGCCTTTGGCTCTGCACTGCTCATCTGCTTTGGTATGGAAAGAGCTGAACAATAAATCCTGGTGTTTAGCTTTGCTAGAATTCAGGGGCAAAGAGATTTTTGGAGGCTGTTTAGGCCTAATTTGACTTCCCAAATGAGTTGCTTTGATGCTGGTGTGAAGGGAAGCTGGCCCACCAGAGCTTCTGCAGAACAGCTTCCTAGAAGGCTCTGTGTTATGTTAGCTGGTCCTGTCTGCTTTCCACCCTTCTTCTTTGTCTCCTTTTTTTTAATGGGAATTTATGATTTGCCAAGTTCATTTCTTTAGAACAAACAGGTATAAATCCAGCTGTAAATGATGGCTTGTTCCAAATGTTGTTCTGCATGGGGTGAGATTGCTATAGCCAATAACTACATAGCCAAGGTCTGCTGTAAATTCCCTTGCCACACAGATTTATGTCAGCTGTGAAAATGCAGCACTGGGTGAATATGCCTGAAATATTTCGTGTCAAAGAGGCAGATCTTAAAGGGGAATTATTAACTCCCTCCACATCAGTTTCTCTGCAAATCCAATGAATTTGCTGACCTTTGCCTTTCTCTGTCCCAAGTGTGGTATCGTTCCTGCCTGTGAAGTGCGAAGAACTGAGAGAGACTTGTCCCATGTTTGGCATTGGCCCCTTTTCCATGACTCCCGGTTGGGGAAGAACAGCCACATCTGGCTAACACAGGATAAGGCAACCAGCTTCCTTAAGGGTTTTGTGTCAGACTCAAATGTTGTCACCTGGAGCTTCTGCCACCTCTCCCTCCCCACCACTGAACTGAGAGATCACCATAAATCTTCAGCGTTGGCAGATGTCAGAACAGGAGCAAGGCACATCTGTCTTTGTTCACGTGGATATCACTTGCAGACAGGTTCAAGCTAATAAGTTTGAGGTGTTTGAGGGTTTTGCTTTCATTCTTCTCATTTTTAGACATTTGCAAAAATTACAATAGGCAACTGAATCACAGATATTTCAAAATTCAAGATCTAGGGTTTAGTGGGGGGGAGGAAGGCTGTACTGGCAAAATGCATGCCCTCAGTCTTTCCCCATGCTTTAAAATTGCCTACCTTTACAATTTAAAATCATGTGGCAAATGACGAAAACTCACAACAGARCCCTCAAAAAGATTGCACAGTGCTCCAAGCTCAGAGAAATTGAGTGAGCGCAGTGTCTCGCCCCATTGCTCCTCTGTGCGTGTCTCACAGCTAAGAGCAGACGTTGCTCTGAGATGTTAAGTATTGACATGCCTCAAATTCTGAATTTTAGGTGAGATTTCCTTCCCTGCCCCCTTTAATGCTCCCTGCAGCAATGCAAGCTGGTTATAAAATTGCTCGATCGCCCTATATAAAATTGTCATCCCTGAGATCCAAGCTCCATCTACAAACAAACTGAATTGCTTCTGAAAAGTACCTGAATTGTTTATTTAGCTTAACCCTGACATTGGGCTGGAAGTCCCCAGGTTCTCACTGGAGGCCATATATGGCACTGTCACCTCTGCAATTCGATAGCTGTGAACGGGGACCCTCTCCCCGCTGGAGGGAGCCACCTTGTAGATGGGGCAAATCGAGCCTTATTGCAATGGGACCAGGATGTGGCACCTGCTCTCCTCTGACATCCGTCTTGGCCCTTTCATAAAACGGCCTGTCCTCTGTCATGAAAGAAATTTCCTTTAAATGGCCGCTGCCTGACACAGGGGTCTGGAGCCAGGCCAGCAGCCCGCATCGCTCCCAGAGGAACTGGTCCTCYGTGGAAGGAGAAGGGAAACCTCCCCTGTACGATGGCTGTCACTAAAGTGGTGGAAACAGGATGAGAGTGCAGAGGAGCAGATCCTTCTTTTGTTCGTATTGCAAATGCTGGGCTGCTTGTCCTGTAGCCAATGGGTCCAACTAATATGCTGTGCAGAGAAGTAAAGCTGTGCTGCCTGCTCTCTAACAGGCACTGAAAGCTGCTCTGTCTTTAGGTATCTCTAGGCTGCTGAAGTAATGGTTGGGTAAATGTGGTAAACTTGTTAGCTTCCTTTAAAAAAAAAAAAAAAAAAGTCCCATGAAAATCTGTGTAGATACTGATGTTAATAATTAATTAACATTTTGTGCCGCTACAGCAGCTCCAGATCTTGGAGCAGTTTTTACAAAGCAGTAAGGTAACTCTCCAGCTGTAAGGTAACTCTCCAGGGGGGAACAGCAAGTGTGTAATAGCATCTGTCAATATTGCAAGAGTGAGAGGCAAAAAGGGAAGTGTCTGTTTGAAAAGGTGAAGGAGAAGACTGTAATTACCAAAGCAGAAACTTAATTAGGATAGCAGGATCAATTCTTTACTGCACGCTCGTGAAATAATCATTAGGGACTTCCTTTTTATATCTCACACAAAAAGGAGCACTTAACAGCACGGTGCTACTTAAAACCACTTTGGGATTTGGCTCTGCAGTGATTCATAAGGAAGCAGGTTGCCCACTTTATCAGCACCACTTTTGGTGACACCGCGATGTATCCCAGCCCACCCACGCTCCAGCCTCTCCGAAAAACTACACGTGCCTTATCAAAGTGATGAGATTGGAATGCTGCCGACCAGCCTGGGCAGCAGGTTATAAACTACAGCAAGACCCCGAGCCAACAGCAGGCAGCATAGGAAAAACTTAAAACATATATGAGAATGGAGTGTTGGGAAGCCAGTTAGTGTCACATCTCTGCCAAGACTTGACTTTGGCGATGTTAGGAGCGCCTCTGAGTGCGGCTCATGCTGGCGCTGAGCAGGTAAGTCTCACTAATAAGAGGAACTGTGAATCTGGTCCATCAATCCCAGCAGGTAACTTAAGGATAAACTGGTATTAAATTTGTAAAATATGAATGGATGTGTGCACTTCTGAGTTGTCTCACCTTTATTCTTAGAGGTGGGGGAAATTCACCTCTGCGAAGCTCTGGCATGCAAATCCTATGCAATACTTAAAAGCGATTTAAATTTTGAGGATCTAAGTGTGAAATATGTAACATAGCTCTTTGTGCCATAGTTAATTTTATATTTACAGCTGTGAAATGCGAACTTTTCTTTCTGAATTTAGAGTCCTCCCAAGTAAGCTTTAAGGAAAGAAGAAATATAAGAACTCCAAAGTCAGCTGAAATTCACTTTATTCTACAAATCTAATTACCCCCACCCTTTTATTTGCTTATATCTCTGGAAGAGTGAGCAGAAATAAATCTTCTCTTTCAGATAATGTATTGCTGCTGCAAGCATTTGCCAACAGAGTGCGTTTCCTGAGCGGCCGAGCCATGCAGGACGTCACCGACCGGCTGTCAGGTATCGCCTGCTTCAGCTCCTCTAGGCTTTTAAATCAAAACGACTCTTAGGAAATGACAAATGCTTTGAGGAAATGCCTCTGAACGGGCAGTGCAGAGCTCACCAAGCCGCAGGCGGTCCTGGGCCTGTGCCTCCTAATGCCCTGCGGCTGGTGCGATCCCTGCAAAATGCACCTAAAGTGTTGCTGTTGCAGCCTCTGCCGGCGCTGAGCTGCCGGTGGGACTGCTCAGGACCTGCCTCCTGGGAAAGAGACTCTAAAAATACACTTGCTGCCTCCCCTCCTGGTAGGACAGTGAAGGTCAAGGATGTCTCTAAGAGTTCCCTTTTCTAAAGCGAATGTCCATCCCATAGAAAAATTCATGCTAACTGGTGTTTCTGAGGACCATTTGGCTTTGTCTTCAGGGCGCAGTCGTTCCTGGCGGAGAAATCTTGTTTTCTTGTTGGAAGCTTTTTGAGGCTGAATGCTGCAGAGCCTGGGGGTCGTAGCATAAGCAAAAACTGCGCTCAAGCAGAACGGGTAGGGATAGCGTGCAAGGCAGGGTTTGGGGAGAGAGGGGCAGAAACAGACAGTTCAGCCCTGGCCATTCAGGCTCCTTGCCCAGACTGCAGATAAGACATTGCACTCAGATTATTTCAGGATGTACAGACGCAGTCTATTTCTGTATCAGCACTGTCCTACACACTAAAAATGCAGCTGATAATAGATTTATAATAGTAGCTTGTTATGTACAGCAACAGCCAAGGAATGGAAAAAATGATAATCTCAATATAGACTAAAGACTATTTATAGCCTTGCTTTAATTAGGTCTAAATCCACTGCTAATTATGCCAGCATCTTTTAATCCAAGGTTTAATACAGTTTGCTTCTTCATTATGCATCTCAAAAGGGCATGTTTAACCATGGTGAACGTAAAAAGGCCTTTAAAGATAATTTGAATAAAGTAAATCTGCATGAATGTAGAATTTAATTCTACAGTTATTTTAATCTCTTTTTTCCAGTATAGCATTTGAACATAAATTGGGACTACTTTAGAGAGAGCAGATGTTCTCTCTGGGATTTAGCAGGAACAGACAGCTCTTTCTCTTCCAAACTCCTTAGTGACCACTGTGTTTAATAGTGTTAAAATTCAAATTAACTCCCATTTTAAAATAGGGACCATAAACCTTCGCTGCCTTGTTTTATGTGCTTTCAGTGGCTGTTTAAATGTTGATGGCTGATGCTAGATTAACAGGGTAGAGAAAATGAAGGTCCTTCCACTACAGAATAGTATATGCTTACTGCATAACACTTCCACCAAACGGAAAATAAAAACTCTGTCTCCAGACCATTTCAGATCTTGATCTCTCAGCAAAAACTATCATACGAGGAGCCTGTTGGCAGTAAATTTTTGTTTGCATTTAATATAGTTACCCGTTCAGTTCAGACCATGGTCTGAGAGCAGGTCTTGGAGAGAATGTGAGGGGACGCTTGTTCTTGGCTAAATTTCAGCCCCCTTTATAAGACTTTCTGTGTCTGTTTCCCTTTTATTGCAGGGAAAATGGTGAGCATAAATGTCATTAAGGTTGAGATGCTCAGATACCATGGCAATGGGGGCTGGGTAATTATTATCTTGAACAGCTGTTTCAAACTTCAGGATGTCTATTAGAAGCCACAAGTATGAGAAAAATCTCAAATTAGACCGTTCTGCCAAAGATATCAGTCACTGATGTTTCTAATAAGACTATCAAGCACCACACATCTTTTGTGGGCTGGGCTGAGTTTTGAAATGTGGTATAATATTGCCCTTTACTATGTGCACTAAGCAAAGGGAACTGCCAGATTAGACTTGTGGTATTTTTCTCAAAGGTCATCAAAACGTAATCACTCTTTTTATTAGAAATCTTTCAATTACCTTTTTAAGCTGCTTTTCAAAATGTTCTGCAGCTAGTTGAGATGACGTCCTAATGGAAACAGATAGAGATTTGACATTTTTTGTCATCTGTCACACAGAAGTAGTTAATGGAGCAATTTACAAAGCGCGCGTGATGCACTTTGGTGGGTCTGCCTTGGTGGGTACGAAACCTCCGATCTGGGGAGATTAAGGTCCTCGGAGGTCGGCTCTTCCGTTTGGCGGAGGATGAGCGTTGCCGCCGCAGCCGAGATAGTTGGGCGGTTTGTGCCCGCTGGCGTCCCGGGCGGCAACGAGCCGGAAATGGCTTTGCAGACCCCCAGAACGAAGGTAGGTGCTTGTCCGTATGAAGGCTCCTAAGAGGCTTGTGTCTCTGGCCGGCAGTGCTGGTGGCGTCCGTGTCCCGGCGGAGGCGGCCGGCGGTCGAGCGCTACGCCCTGCCTGTCCTCTGGCACCTGCTGGGCAGCATGATCGGCAACGGGGTCCTGCCCGGCCGCGGCGGGAACGTCCGGAGCGCCGTCGCCCGGCTGGCCGGCAGCCTGCACGCCGAGATGGGCGCCAGCCTGGCCGAGCGCGCCGCCGGCCAGCCCCCGCCCGTGGCCAAAAACCTCCGCGACGTCTTGGAGCTGCATCTCCGGTGAAGGGGGCTCGGCGCTGCGGGGAGACGCCGCCCGGGGAGGGCGCGCGCGGCGCCGGCGGGCGTTGACAGCTCTGGGTGTACGCAGTATGTTTTGAAATAGGCTTAAAAAAGCAAAACAAAGCGTATTTTTCAAAGGTTTTATTTCTTGAGCTCACGTCCCCCAAGAAGCTTATGTAGGCGCAAAAAGAAATAATTGTGTGTAAATGCCATTTGTAACTGTAAAAAAGAAAATAATATATTTATATATATACTTAGAGAGTAAGAGAAGGGCATATGTATATACTTAGGGAGTGAGAGACGGGCCTCGGTAGTGCTGGGGCTGGAGGATTAGCTGGCTTGGCTCCGGGAGCGGAGCGGGAGAGGCAAGTTCCTGCTGACCTGGGATATAAATTTGGGTTAGGCGAGGGAGCGCAGCTCGCTTCGTTCGCCCGTATGGGCCAGGGGCTGCCTTTGCAGGTCTCTGGGGCCGGGGTCGGGGGCTACAGCCCCGCGTGGGGGGCGGCGAGCAGGCCAAGGGCATCATACGGGGCCTGGGGAGCAGTAAACTGCGGGCCAAGGTGTAATTTTTTAATATATATATTTTCTCAATGTTTTTTATTTCCGTCCCGGGAAAAGTGAATGGTTTGCTTTGTATGTGGACCAAAAAAGCACTTCTGAAAGTGAGATTCACAAGGAAGGGACGTGCCAGTCCTTCTCCACTCAGCGGAAGTCGGGGGAGAAGGGACAGAAAACGAAGGCGTGAGGCGCGCTGGAGCCACGGAAGTAGAGTTAAGAGAAGGACGACGAGCTCTTGGCGGATACGAGGGCCTTGCACGAAGTTGGGAGGCCAGGAGACCTGCCCAGCCCAAGGGTTTCGGGGTCTTAAGTTATTTGCTCTATTTATTTTGTATGTCTAAAGCAAATATGGGACTCTAACTTGCCAGATATTATCATTGCATTTTGAGTCATCTCTTAAGGAGTCTTTGTCTCTTTAGTACAGTATAGAAGGGGTGAAATTAATAGACTCTTCTGGGGACCCTTTTAGGTTGCTTCTTTTTTTTCTTTTCTCTCTCTCGCTCTCTTTTTTTTTTTCTTTTAATTCCTGATTTTTGTTAGCAGGGGGCATTCAGGAACTCGGGGTTTTCTGCCAAGTTCTGGCACGTGATCCAGGCCAGGGACTCGCTCAGAAAGGCGGGTGTCTCCAGCGATCTTCTAGAGCCTGGTGGAAGCCGCAGTTCTTGGAGAAATGCCAGCACATTTCGAAGTTTGGCATCTCGAGAGGTTTTACTAAAAGCTAACCAAAAACAGGAAAGGCCTGGTGGTGCACAGTATTTTTGCAGGAGGGGCAGGGCTATGAGGAGTATACTTGTTCACAGAAATGCTAAAGGCGAAACATCTGAGCAAGTCAGAGGACAGCCGAATTTAAAAAGCAGACCTTGAGTAGCGTCCGTGCATAAGGGGTGGCATCTCTTGAGGGCCTCCCGGTTTTGCCTCCTGTGCCTCCGAAGCTGCTCTTGCAGTCGTGCTCCTCTACGGATCTCTCCCTTGGGAGCCCTTTAGCCGCTGCTGGGCGCGGGCTGCTTTTGCTCTGCCGAATGATCGCTCTTTGGCTTTGTTTCCTCCTTAGCTAGCTCCAGCCCTCAGGAATGCGGCGGGAAGTTTCTGCACTGAGGAGGAAAAAGCTTTTGTGCGCATCAAAAGAAGCCTCTCAGAGCCTGTTTTTGTGTGTTTAGTTGTAGCACTTGCAAAGTAGGTTTAAAAGGTAACCCATGTAACTGGTTTCTTAACTCTATTTGCCTGGAGTGCTGCTTTCATGTATGTTGCTCCACGTAGTCGGAGAGAATAAAGCGTTGCCTGCCAGTACCTATCTTCTGCCTGGGTGTTTTTTTTTCTTTTCTTTTCCAGCTGAGACAGTTTCCTTGTGAGAGGGATGCTCCTACCACAGAAGGATCAAACTTAGCTGACACAGTGACTCTGCCTTCAGGAAGGAGAGGGAACCAGGGGGTTTTAATGGGGTAGGGGTTAATTCAGCTCAGGTGAGCTCTCCTGCCATATCCTTGCCCAGGTGCATGTGACAAGCTATTAAGAAGCTATTAAGGTTTTTGGAAGACATGAACAATAGTCAGAGCAATGCTGGGCCTTTTTCCAGCTCTGGTACAAATCTCAGTATTTCCTTTTTCTAAATTATTTTAATTATAATTTTATTCCAGAAGTCCCGCCAGAAAAAAAGACTGCAAGCTACACTTGCAAGGCCAGTTTAGTTCATTTAATTACTGCCTTTAAAGTGCAGCATAGCTGTTAATCCCCAGGAGAAGTCAGTACAGTGGAACAAATGTAAGATAATCTCATATATTGGTTTACTCTGCATTGCATCCTGCCAGACCCTCAAGAGAGACCCTGGGTCTAACAGAGTCTCCTCCTGCTTGCTGAAGGTAAGAAACGTTGTGATAGAGGGCAGGAAGGGGGCAATTCATAATTTCCTCAGACAGGCATTTTTTTCTCACAAAAACTCAAAGCATATGTTTGGTGATGCGGTTTGTCTGTGATCCAGAGTGCTTGTGCTGTGCAAATGCGTTAGCTGGACCCTGATGCCTCGAACTCCTTGTGGAAATGCAGTCCCCCAGCCGGAGTGACCTGCCATTGCCGGGTACTGTATTGGAGAGGAACRTTACTGAGTGGTGGTAAAGGAGGTTGGTGCATATAAAAGAAAGGGGGAAAGTGAAGCGTCTGCACGAGATGTGGAGGACTGGTGGGAGGATCTGCGGAGCAGGTGCCGAGGGTCTCCAGGACAGCACGTCCTGGCCATAATCGACCCACAGTTGTCTTGGTGGGGTACAAGCACAGCAGAGCGTGATGAAGGCCTGAGAAATGGGGTTACTTTCTCAGCCCAAACGCTGGTGCTGAGGCTGAAGGCTCGTGCTGTAAATAATGTCAGTGCTGCCACCTGACACTGCTGAGAGAGGTGGAGCAAAGACATAATGAATCCACCTGAAGGAAACTGCTTTTGCACATATGGAACTGGGTCATAGACAGTAAAAAAGGTGATTTTGGTAGAACTTACTCTGTGCCAAGGTTATATGTGGGCTTGGGAACCAGCCGTGAAAGTCCTTCCCCCTCAAGTGGAGGGAGAAGGGCTGCATGGAGGTGGCTATTTTCACTCTTGTTAAATCATGATGCAGGGGGCTTGGACCAGATGATCTCCAGAGGTCCCTTCCAACCTCAACCATTCTGTGATGGGAGCAAAAGTGGTGGCAATCCCTACCAAATCCCTGACAGCTGGCACTGAATCCTGATATGTGATAGAGACTTTGAGATCAGCAGAGGTGAGAAAACCACTCCAGCTAAAATTAGAGTTGACCTGAACGTTTAAGCCTGTAACTCTGCCTTGGTATCTTTAGCTGAAAAAAACGGTAACAGTATTTGGCAAACAAACTTCTCCCGTCTGTCCTTAAAAGCTCCATATAGTGTTTGAGCGCAACTGGCAGTGGTAAAGGAGCTTGTAGAGCCCTCTCTGAGCTAATTGCTGTGCCCTGGATAAATGAAGGCTATACTGGCACAGCTGATTAGCACATTTCATCGCCACTGCTTTTGAGACCAAAAAGTAAAAATTCTGTCCACATCGGAGACGGGTGAAAGCTGCAGATTGTTCGGGTTTGTTGCTCCCTGCTGCTGGATCCCCTATACACACACATCTATACGTGTGCTTCTGTGCATGGAGACACTTATCTACACCCTTGTTCTCCTCTGCTTATACTGTCAGCGTATAAAAAACTTTAGGCTGTAAAACTGCTTAGTGGTGATGCACTGTCAGTGCAAATGCTTTAATTTAAGTTATTTCAATGCAAGAAGGGAAATTGGCTATGCTAATAAGATGGCTTTCACAGGGCTATAACTGCCAATATTAGGGTCTCTATTGCTTTGACCATTGTATTATTATTATTATTGTATTATTATATTAGGAGGCTATTTTTTTTTTGTGCAAACTTACAGATTGCTCTTGTTCCAATAGTTGTTTGGCTAATACCTTCCTTTGTACAGTACCAGTAAGGTTGATAAATCTGCGCCACCGTATCCTTGCCTCACAGCTTCTCGTTCTCCTCCTCCTCCTCTCCCTTTTTTGCTAAGGCTTCTTTGTGTCATCTACTGCTCTTTGTTATTTAGCATTATAATGGTGTCAATTGTTTACATGTCTGGGACAGAGGGTACCTGAAAGGTCCTGTATAGTATAAAGTTTTCTAACTAGATATCCTGTGTTCACAATAGACCTGAACAAAAAAAAATACTTGGCCTGAATCCCAAGGCTTTGCACACTTGTGATCTGAATCACTTCTGGCTCATAGCTGTCTATCTCAGTTTTATGCGTAACAGGAAAAGATGCACTGTTTTTCAAAAGGTGTAAACATACATACACACACACACACACACACATTTTAATCTGGAACAGCACTCAAATATTGTAATATGTAACTTGTTTGGACAACAGAAAGCTGACTGTGAGGCCAACAACAGGTGAGAAGGGTTTTTCAAATCTATTTATACCCAGAGCCTGAGTGACCGTTCAGCCCAGAGCTATGTGAGAATTTATTGACGTGGGCCAGTGCTTCCCAGTGTAACAAATTCCTGTGTGACTGGAACAACCACTTTTGGGCTTGGCTCAGACTGTTGATGGATTGTGTGATCATTGGCAACCCTGCCTTTTTATAAAAAATTTTTTTTAACAATTTCATTTCATAATCATTTGAGTCTTTACTTTACTTTGAATCTTTACTTACATTTTAATTTGTAGCTGCCATTATTCCTCTGCCTTGGGGAAAAACACTTCACAGCCCAGTGCAAACCACAACATTTTGACAGCAAAGTCTGCATGGTTGCTAGTTTCTGATGTTATAGAAGAAAATGCATGTGTGATGTGTTAATTAGTAGGCTTTCTGAAGGAAAAAAATCTCTTTTATGTGGCTGTATATACTTGCTCAGTTATGGATCTAATCCTGGTCTCTGCATAAAGCCCAAGCAGGGCAGCATGTTCCAGGAAGAACGAAATCTGTTTCAGTCTGTAAGCTTATGTGGTCGTCTCTACCRGCACAACGAATGGGTCCTTTCAGGGCTTTCCTTGGAGAAGATTATGGAAATAATCTGCCTGTTAAAAAAAACAGCAATCCCCACCCCCCAAAAATATTCTCTCAGACGTTTTTAATGCATCAGAGTAAAGATAGTGAAACTTTTAAGCCTTACTGTACACTCAGTGTTTGAATCACAGAATCACAGAATCACAGAATCACTGAGGTTGGAAGGGACCTCTGGAGATCATCTAGTCCAACCCCCCTGCTCAAGCAGGGTCACCTAGAGCACATTGCACAGGATTGCATCCAGGCGGCTTTTGAATATCTCCAGAGAAGGAGACTCCACCACCTCTCGGGGCAACCTGTTCCAGTGCTCTGTCACCCTCACAGTGAAAAAGTTTTTCCTCATGTTAAGATGGAAGTGTCTGTGTTTCAGTTTGTGCCCATTGCCTCGCGTCCTGTCGCTCGGCACCCTTAAAGTCATTGCTCTTTCACACCAGGAGCATTTCTTATTCTTTAAACATGCTAATGCACAGATGTGGATGATATATTGTCCTCCTGATGATGCCTCTGAATACTGGTAAGCACTTGGTTTACAAGACTGAGTTTAGATGTAGTTTGGGTCCTGGATCAGTTTTATGTAAATTTTGGAGGAAAAGAAAGCTTGGGATAGCTGGATCTCCCTGAGCCCTCGCTAGTTTTCAGTGCTGCTTATCTTTTGACAGGACTGGCTTGTCATCCACAAATGGTGGATGGGAGACGGTCAGTGCCAGCGCTGTTGCGTGGTACTTCTGGGGAGTACTAGTCTCCTGGGAAGCATCACCCAATGCATAGAGAAGTTCATGTGAGTCCTGGCCTCCTTCCTTCTGAAAGGAGTCTAAACACAACCCACCTAAAGGCTCTAAAGATTTTTAGTACACTGTTTACTTAAAGTACCACCTTCTTATTTTTTCTGGTTTGCAAATAATCTTTGAAGAGGTTAAGGCAAGCTTTTCACTGCGTGATGGAAGAAGTATAGAGACTGCAGGGCCACTGTTCAGCCAGGGGAACTTGGAGCATTTAGATGCCTACTGTGTTCCTTGTGCTCTGGTGTTTCTGGTGTTTTTTCTGGGGAAAAGCTCAGTCTAGCTATCTGACTGTCAAGGGAACTCTTAAGGGAGTGCTGTGGGGCTGGAAATGGGAAATCTTTGACTCGTCAGGAGGGACAGCAGAGCTCAGAAGATGCAATACATGCTTTTTTGCTCTCAGCTGTTTTCAGGATAAGTAGTTTCTTAGTAATGAGTTCTTCAATGTGAAAAATATATTACTCTTGTTTTCATAATTGTCTGTGATATTTTCTAGATTATTTCTTTATGTTGCATCTTAGAGATTCTCTGTTACCAGCAGTTGTTAATTTGGCGTGTGGACTGTTGTGATATACAATTTGCCTGACACTCGGAGTAGGTAACTACCTGCCGGGATTCTTGGGTCTTACCAGCTGCTCATCTACAGATCACTATGTGATAGTAGGCCCATGCCTGATGTTTTCTGTTCCTGGTGTTATCCACATACAAAACTGTGATATGGAAACCTACCTGCATGCCAGGATTGTTATGATGGTTCATGTATGTATATGTATGTATTTTCTCCAAAATGTAAAGAGGAAAGGATCTGCAAGGGTATCAGGGAATCGATAAAAATCTCAATATTCAAAAAGTCCAAAAAGACACATTTCCCTCTGTCATGATTATCTTTGTGTTAACAATTTTTGTAAATGGAGAGACAGAAACCTTCAAAATGGAGGAAAAGAGTTTTTTTTTTTGTACTGAACTGACAGATTTTAATTTTGGACATACTAGATATTAGACTAATACTGGGTTTAATAGGGAGTAAGGCTGCAAGACAAAAGTTTTTCTGTTAGATTAACTTCTTAGTCTTGCATCTAAAAGYTGTGCAGGTAGTGAATTTGTTGGTTTAGATTTTACCTCTGCAGTAGGTCTCAGCCTTGACACCTATCTCTGTCTGTCTGGTGACAACTCTGTAAAACTTTGTTCACAGCTTTATAGTTCCTGCTTGGGGAAGGGCAGGTATTTGTTAGCATCCTTAGGCTTCAGCTTTGGTTCATTTATCTTCTCAAGGCCCAATGGTTCAATAGGAGTAATAATAAATGAAGGGCAGTCTCTATAATACTGAAAGTTTTTAGTTTCTCTTTAATGGCTACATAACCAATTCATCTATGCCTCAAGGAAAACTTTAATAAACCAGCAAGGATTCATATGGAGGAAGATAGGCTTATCACCCCTTCTCCCTTTAAAATAACCTTGATAAAGGGTGTATTCCATACAATCTATCTCCAGAAATCCTCACAGGGTTACTTAATGCAGTCGTAGAGTTGTATATTAGTACAGGAAGAGAAATGAATAGGAAAGGAAGAGAGGTAAGAAGAGAGATTTTGAAATTCAGAACATTGGTAAAGTGGAGAGAAAATATGGGTGGTGAAAGCTGCAGACACTTTTGTATTAGCAGTGGTGAAACAGGCTAGACGCAGGACAGGTGTATGTGAGAGGAACGGAAATGGGAATGGAGGGACGATTCTGGTCCTGTTGTCTATTTGTTGACTAAAGTTGCACATCTTTTTTGACATTATTACTTTAATTATTCATCCAAAATGCCAGTAGAGAAGAAATGCAAACTTGCGATCTTTGCCCCGTATCTTCAGATGATCCAGTATACAGTTCTGGATCTGTGCAGTTAACCTTCACAATTACCTGAGGATAACATGGAAGTGAAGTCCTAAACCCTATTGCAAGCATTATGAAACCTTCAGTATCTTGCACAGCAAGATCAAAATCTCAGTTTGAAGTTCATACCTGCAAAGTGCATCCATGATAGCTGCAATCATGGTGGCATGGAGTGTATCTGATGTGGAAGGATTAATGACTAATCTAAAAGRATTTCTCTTCAGGAGGTGTTGGCAGTTCCTAACTGATGAGACATGACACTAGGAACAAGCCACTTCACCTCTCTGTGCTGTGGTTTCTTTCCTCCTATAGCAGGAGGATAACTTCTAAGGAAATTCATCTTAATTATAAGACTTCCTAAATGATTCTGAAATGCTTTGGATGTTAAGAGGTATAGAAGTGCAAACACTGTCATTTACTGATTTTGATAACTTGCATTATATTCTCAATTGCATTGCTAATATCTGGGTTAGTTCTTGAAGTCAAATGAAGTAACTGGAGTGTGTAGTGGTTTCATATACTGGTCATCTTTAGATGCTGAGAGTGTGAAATGACAAGTTCCTTAAAGGTTTAAGATTTGTGCAGTGTCACTGGAAGCAAAGCCCACTGCCAGCTTGTTGAAGGTCTGCAGATAAAGTGCCACATGACACCCTTACCTGCTGTTTTCACAGCTATGAAATCTTGGCTGTAAAACTGATACTGCTTTGCTGCGAACTCACCCCCTTTGCAATGAGACTCTGCTGCACTGACTGTGCTCTGGTTTTAACCCTTGGGACAGAACCACTACCCTGTGCTAGAGTTAGCCACAGTTGTACCTAGAACCTCTACTGAGGAGAGCACAAAATTGTCAGGTAGCTCATGCTTAAATCAGTATGTGGGAGCACTGATAGCATGGCTGACCTGTTCTGATCTGTTGGTGTCCAGTCGGATCTTGTAGCCTAAAAGGACCGATTTGCTTAATGGAAGTGCAGCATAAAGGAATTGATGTAAAGGCATTTCCAATTAAACACAAAACAAGACTAGCTTGTGCTGGGGGTGGGGGAGGAAGGAAGCAAATGAACTTGTAATAGCACAGGACATTAGTTAGTGCGCTAAGTAAGGAATCAGCAAAATAATATTGGGCTAAAAGTTTAAGCCAATTGTGTACGGAATGTAAGAGAGATTATATTCAAATCTTGCATATAAAAACTCTGATTTATTTACATCAGTAAAAAATAAATCTTCAAGTTGAGTATCATCTTATAAAACAAACAGATTCCAGAAATGCTGAATTCATGAAAAATGCAAGTGTTGTCCACAAAAAACATAATGTAGAAAAAAAAATACTGGCTACCCAAACTGTTATTTCCTCGGGCTACATACTATGGTTACTCTTTACCTCCTGCTTGCAATACAAATTGAAGACAATCACCTTGCTTGCAGGAGCCCTGTATGCTAACTGCATTGAAGAGTTAGCTATATGTAGCTGTAAGTCCATGCTGCAAATTTGTGAATCACTCCTGGAGAAGATCTGTTTCTTGAATATAATACTTAGTTTGCTTCAACAGCCTTATGGCAGTATTGGAACCCTTCAGAAACTGCTGTGTTTACGTGGAAGCACGTTTGCTGATGAGCTTCCTGACATTGTGGCCTTAGTCAGAGCTCGGAARGACGCTGTGCTAGGCCGTCAGCACATGTGCCATATCATCAAGGGAGCCTGGTTTTCGGGGAAAGATGGTTTGGCTGTCTCCATGTCCAGCCAGCACGTGTGTGATGAGGCTTCCAGCTTGGTTGTTGCAGTGAAGAGTTGCTCCATGTGCTGCTTTTGCACCAGAGAAGAATTTGGTGTTGGGGAATGTAAACAAACACTTTCTGTTATCACCCATCTTGGATGCTGGGAAATTTCAGCATAAAACTAGAGAACTGACCAGCAGAACTGACAAACCCCAAATGCATGCAAAATGTATTCATATTTTTATGGCATTAGAGAGCTACACTACTGATGAGGGGGAAAAACTGGCCTGCAGAGTTTGCCCTGCTAATGATCTCTGCTGTGTCTCCCTGATGATTTCCCAGTTTAAAAGGGGGTGGCACATCTGTCTGTGTGAATACAATGTGGATGTGTTGAGATCTCCTAGCTGTACACTAGGGGAATAGCTGCTTTGTCACCTCATGCTCACAAGTCCTTGCTGATCCAAAGCACCTGTTTTCTATAAATTACTTCTTTGTACTTAATACCCCCCTTAAATATTATGATTAAGGTTTCTCTGTTTCTGTAGCATAAAATGGCACTCAGCTTATTGAAGAAGGATGGTCGTGATTAAGGCAGTAGATTAAGACTTGGAGTTCAGTACCCAAAGGGGTCCCTTGTACAGCATAACACAAGCCTCAGTTTCCCCATCATGACAGTGGGAAGGAAGGCTAAAAATTTTGTGTGTAGGTGAAGTGTCCAAGTACTACACTAATCTATAGAAAAGAATAAAAAAAAATCCTAGCAAACAGGAGTATATATGGCTCTTTCTGGATCTTGTTCAGTACAGAAGTTGTATATGAAAAAATGTCTAGTACTAATTAAAAAGATGCATCTTAATTCTGATGATAAACTAGTTCTTTGAGCAAGATCTAATAAATTATGAAACTGTATTTTTAGCAGGTGCTGTGACAGCCTAGGATTAGCCAATTGTAAATTACTTGTTCTTTTTTTTTTTTTTTTTTTT
>NW_020450916.1:482112-502101 GCF_003343035.1 Apteryx rowi | reverse complement strand
TTTTTTTTTTAAACAATGGTCTGCCCAGACTATTCAGTAAAATTACAATAAATCCCCTCAAACTGCATAAATCAGAAAGAATATAAACCTGTTTCTGGTAGAACAGGATTTTCTTATGTGCCAGCATTCTGTTTCAAAAGAAAACCAAACCAAAACATTACATGTCCTTAGGTGCCTTAGGATTTATAAGGTAGTTTGATTGGGCTATTACAAAACTACTCTAATCAGGATTAAACCTTGTATCCTGGGAGTTAGGGGGTAATGAGATTACGTGATAGTCAAAGGTGCTTTAGAAGATCAAAGCTTTTTTGTGAGAATAATATCATTACTTTATTCCTGTAAAAAAAGGTTTCTTTTTAACTTGTATTTCATCTTATTCTCTCTCTGCATGTTCATAGCTAGCGTAAAGTTGTGGCCTTGCTGGAGCCATTGATATTTTAGTAATAGAATCCAATGGGTCCAGGATTTTTCCCACCCTGGGAAATATCACAACAGCCACTTTTTACTTATCAGAAGCTGTGATGCCTCATGAATAAATAGCATGTCAAATAAAGATTATTTCTGAAAGTTTACAACTCCTTTAGCTAAATAGTGAAACAAAGGATTTGGCTACAGGCTCTGACTTTGTAGAATCAATCTGCCTCAAACCTGCCAAGTTGCTAAGTATGTCTTTTGCTAAATGCAAATCTTTGAGTTAAATCATAAAACACAATCAAAAGGAGAAGCAGCTGGCTACCACCCTGCTGATATTCACTAGGATGTTTGGGGCCAGTTTGGGTTTCTAGATGTAATGCAATTGTATTGTTTCTTTTTGGTAAAGTCTGATGCAGTGATTTGGAGGCTTGAGTAAGGCTGTTTCATCACTCCAGGGTCCTGATCTTGCTTGTGCTTTCTGTCCCCCAAGGCGCTGCTGGCATTACTCCCTCTGCAGTCGCTGGCCCACGACACAGAGCTCAGGGTGAGAAGCTGACCTGTTGGACTCCTTGATTTCAGAGATGCAAGGGCTGTTCCAAGAGTCACCTCCTTTTCTGGGGCTCTCCTCCAAGCTGCAGAGAGAAAGGTGCTAAAGTTAAGAGGCTAAGGAATCATGACTTTTTAAAACAATGCTGATTAGACTACGTTAACCCATTAAGCACAAGCACTGCACAAGTACTGTGTAATTCCCTGTCTCCTTCTATGTACAGAGTTATACACAATCTGGATTTTATTCTCCACATTCCCGCCTTTGTGATGCCAAATGCATTGTACTGTCCCCTCCCAAAACTCTCTTGGGAAGTAAATATTTTGAATGTTTAATAGGAGATCAGCATGAACTTGAGTTCACCTGTGGATAAAGACAGGTCTGAGCTAAAAGTCTTGTTCCAAATCCAAATTTCAGTGGAAGAAAGGTCTTACCTCTGTGATGTATTTTTTTTAGCTTGCTTACTGTAATTTCTGAATATGTCAGCATGACTATGGGGTACATACTCTGGTGGTATAAATCTGTCACTTTGCAGACAGGAGAAATGAGGCACAGAAAGGGTAACTAATGTTCCTGAGGTCACATAGGCAACCTCTAGGGGCACAGAGACTTGAATGAACGTCTCTAGAGTTTTAGGGTTTGCCTACACTTTTGACGACTCAAGACTTGTTATAGCAGTAAAGCTGTTCATGAATATCTCACTCTATGGGCAATATGAAGCTAAACAAGAGGAAATATTTCAGAGTTATTTGGGAATCATTTTTGTATTTTTAGTACATAAACTGCCTTAAACTGAATTAGCTTTTGACTATAAACAAGCTGTTATGTTCGTATTCTACCTGCTGGAGCTTTAATGATTTGAATTGCTGGATGAAGAGATTTGTGACCAGTCATAAAACTCTAATCCAGATTCAAATATCCCCAAATGCAGAAGGTCTCACTTACACTGCTTGCTTTGGGCCTGACTCACTGAAACAAATCCCTTCTCAACCCTCCTGTCTTGAACAATAACTCAGTAGCATTTAATCTTTTATCTCTGCTCTATCTCTTGGGAGATTAACAGCACCAATAAAATAATATTTTGTTTAACTACATACACAGAAATCCTATTACAGATTAAAAGGATTTCTGTGAGCAGAGCAATTGTACATGTTATGCCTTGATAATATGCCAATAACTGTTGATTGTTATCAAACGACCAAGCTTAGAAACCAGCAAAGCTGCTCAATATATCAATTGTAATGACTTGAGCACTGAAACCTTAACTTGAAAGTCTTGTTCCAAGTGCCCTAAGACTAACACAAAAGCTCTAGCTCCAGCTCTAGTTAGTGTTAATGGTATTTTAAGTCTTGATATTCCTTAGAGCATTGCATAGGAAGGAGATATACTTGGGAAAGGAGCATTTCCTGCCTTGTAGGGGAACAGTGAGAGTGCAGGAGGACCYACAAATCTCCATATAGCACTGACATTTAATGCTGGCAATGCTAGCTAGCAGAATGAGAGGAAAGTCGCCGCCTCTTTTGGTGTTGCTGCTAAAATGGGGTGGGTGGGAGAGCGGACTCAGCTGCCTGATGGATCGCTGGAACATGTTGCTTGTACCAGCTCCTGGCAGATAATCTTTAGTAATCCGCTTCTCAGTGAATGGATGTTTTAATTGTGCATGGATAAATGGAAGGACACATCCCAGAATATGCAGAAGCACCTGAGAAACTGGCTAAATCACTGATTCTCAAACTGTTTCACCCATAAGAGATGCTACTGCAGGTTTGCATCTGTTCCCCTCCCTCCTGCAGTGTGACCAGTGCTTGAACTTGTTAATAATCAAAAAAATACTTTTTTTTCATTTTAGACTTTCCTAATTTTCTACCTTTTTCAGATCTGAAGGTATCTTTTACTCATACAGCACATAATATGTCTGGTGTGCCAGGCCAATGTACTTTGGAGAAAATACCAGACTTTCGTGGTATTTTGTTTCAGGATAAAAATTATCAGTCAGTAACTGTTTTAAGATGCTGGAACGTGAAAGTATTGTCCATCCATCAAAATGGATAATATGTGAATGATTATCTCTGAGAAGTTTGTTAAACACTCAAGGTTTTGTTTCCTATCTTTAGTGTGGTACCTATTGAAGGTGCRGGGAGAGATGTATGGAGTAAGGGGAAGTTTCTGGCCATGGAGAAGCCGGCTGGGTAAGGGTGCACCTCTGGGTGATGGAGGATCCCTTTTTCTCTGCGTTTGGCCTGTTTCTTGTCTCACTCTCCTGACCTTTCTCCACATCTGGCAGTCAGCATCAGAGGAAATTGTGCATGCTTTAAGAGAAGTTCCTGTGTGTAGAGGAGCTGGAAAGGAGCTTTGAGCAGGTCACTGAAGGGATGGGGGCTGGCAGCCTCAGGGAAGGTAGGAACAGTATACAGGGAGAGGACCATAGCACTCATCTGGGAGAAAATGCATCTAAAAGTATAAAGAGGCATTACTAAACTGGCAGAGAGGAAGAGCAAGGGAAGGAACGAAGGAAAGGAGGCTGGGTGTGAATAGCTTGGAAAGTTGAAATCAGATGTAAACATTGTCAGAATGTGGAGTTCTAAGAATAYAGCCTCTGGTTTGGAGAAAAATGCTGAATTTTTCCCCCGTCAGATGAATGAGTTGAAAAGGAGAGGAAGTCTCATGCAGTTAATGAACTTGAAGGAGCAAGATGGATCAGTGTGTGGCAGTTTGTCTGTTATTCTGTCAAAGACATCCACTGTAAGAGCACAGGTGCAGTGGCATGTGGGGCTCACAGCTGTGGCAACCATGCTGGTTCTCAGCAGGAGGAGATGAGCAGCAGTGGTGACAGGGGCTCTTGGAGTTTCTGCAACATGCAGACTCCTAAAACAGCACATCTCTGCCTGTCAGCATGTTTGCTATGATGTTTATATTAGGACATTCAAAGCAAGATCTGTAAAAGTTTACTCCAAGCAGCTTATTTTAAATTTAAGAAAAGAAACAATAGTGTATTACATCTTAAAGCAAAGCATGTGGTAATTAATGGAATAAACTTCTCATTTGCTTATACCAACATAAATTTGGACTAATTCAGTAGGACTACTCTTGACGTCCATTTGCATAAACGGTAAGATGAATTTGGCTCGGTATATATATCATCCTTCCAAAACCACTAGAAATGCTGTATTTCTTAGCACTTAGATATATGTTTTTCATGAAAAAGATGATTTACAGTGCTTTTTTATATTACTCTTCATGCTGTGACAAACTAAAATACATAGACAATATACACCATTGAAGTGTGAATTAACTAACAATTTATAATAAACTGTTTTTAAAATTGATCTATAAAATTGCCAGGGCTTTTGTCTTGCAAGGTTTGATATAAAGCCTCTTTTGAAAACATTTATTTCTGCTAGCGTACCCTGGAGTAGCCGAAGCTGAATTCACATTGCACAGAACAAGAACAAAAAACCCCTGCAACAATGTAGATTTCTTTTAGGAAATCTTTGAATGTCAGAGTATAATGCAATATTAGAACTCAGAATGCAAAACTGTTAGTGTTTCCTAGTGGCTTTTTCGTGCTTTGTTCAGCACGTTCCTCTATTACGAGTGCGAGAAACTTGGTTCTTATTTTGTTTTTGGGAGAGGAATGCCTAGACACCTGACTTTAGCAGACAAGTTCATTTCTCTGCTCACAATGCATTGTGTGTTTGCATTTACAAATGCAATTTTATTTCCTATTAGGGTTGGTCTTGCAGTCCCTACTCATCTGGACTATTCATGTGATTTCAGCTGTTCTGCAGGCAAGAGTAAAAATACTCCTCATGTGAGGAAAGGTTACATGAACAGGGTCTTAATCGTCTTGTGTAGCTTAAAGCTTAATGAACTTAAACATACTAAGATGGTGAGAAACTAGAATAACAACGCTTTGTACTTGCAGGCCATTACACTGATCTCAGAGTACTTCCCAAATACTCATTTCCACTTCATGGCCTTTTTTTGTGATTTTTTTTTTTTTTTAATTAAAGTGGTGGAACAAATTTAAAGATAAGCCTAGATTTTTCAAAAATGTCCACTAATTGTTAGGTGCATGGAATTTGCATGTTTGTGCTTAAATTTCTTTAATCTGATTTTTTCACAGCAACGGATCTCTGGTAGCTATGGGAGATTTTTCCACTTTGAAAACTGGGCTTGGGCTACAGACCCATTAGATTTGAAATCAGTGCCTAGATCTGAAAACCTACATGACAAGCTCAAAGCTTCAGGCTATAATTATGTCCATACAGACCCTTGCCTCCACATTACCTGTCAGTCACTCTTGCTGGCTGTTTGAAATATTTTAACACAGAATTCAGCTGAATGTTTTATTGGCTTAGAGGCTGATACTAAGAATGATATCGTTTTCTCAGTCCAACCTTACCTTTTCATGGTTGTTTAAAGATGTTGATAATCTGAAGGTTATTTCATAGCTTATA
This sequence comes from Apteryx rowi, assembly GCF_003343035.1. Taxonomy (NCBI): domain Eukaryota; kingdom Metazoa; phylum Chordata; class Aves; order Apterygiformes; family Apterygidae; genus Apteryx; species Apteryx rowi. Next base: position 496,680 of record NW_020450916.1, on the reverse strand, counting down.
AGAATTGAATGTGGATGTCTTTATCCCCCAGCCAAGTTGGGGAGCTGTGTGCCATGAAGGCGACACTGAATTCTCCCCCGGGGCGCGTGTCACAGCAGACAGTGTAAGGCTTGAACAAGCTGTGGAAAACAAAATTTTTCCTTTGTTCTGACTGTCTACTGAAATTTTGGGCAAGGTAATGTTGTATAGGTGTCTCTGCCCGGACATCTGTTCTGCACATAAGCAGGGCCCCTTTCCTGGGAATATCTTAATTACAATAAATTCCCACCAGAAACTTAGAAAGGCAACATAGTGCTATATCCCTTCTTTCTTGGCCTAAGGTGGAAGTACCTCTTACCTTGCCTGGTTAAGTGCAGGTTCACTGCCAGCTGACACAGGAGCAGGAAGACGAAACTGGACCCCTGGCCGGCGGTCGGAGAAACTTCTCTTCACAAAAGGCTGAGGATTGGCAGCGCTCTGAGACAGCTTTCTGGGCCGGTCTCCAGGCTGCCTGAGAAGCACGCTGCTCCTCTGGGGAAACAGGGGAGCTTCTGGCTGGCTTGTGACCTCTGCTGTGGGTTTGTCAAGTGGTGGTGGAGGTTTGGCTTCAAATAAGGAGGAAGTCACTGGGCAGAATATTGAACGAACATTGCTGCTTCTCTTTGAGGAGAAGGGTTGCTGCTCGTCCCCAGTATCCAAACTGGCTTTAAGTCCCTTATAAGATCGAGATGGAGAGGCTGGTGGGGAGGGGGTGGCTGGGAATGGAGGTGGGCTCGCATCTCTGCAGCCAGCTGGGGAACCTGGCAACCTGTGTGGAGCTGGCAAGCTTTGCTGGTGTCCCATGGGCAGGCTGAGCAGTTTCTGCAGGGCTGGCGGAGAGGGCAGCTTCTTCTGTACTGGAGGGCTGGGCACCCGGGGGCTAGCTGGGGGACTAGGTTTCCTCTGCACAGTAGGCGAGCTTGGCTGTGAGTTGTTAAATGCCTGCAGAGTGTGTCTGTGATGTGCAGGTGGACTGAAAAGCCGTTTCTCAGTTGGTGGAGATGAAGGAGGAGTTCTTGTTGGGGAGACTCTCCCGACAAAAGCCGAGCCTTTTTCATTTTTTCTCAGTGAATCAGGAGAACCGTGCTTCTGGTATTGCATTGAAGCTGCAAGCGAACTGGGCTCTTTGCTCTCTGAGCTGTTACCATATGTTTTTGAAACTTCACTGGGATTTTGAAGAGGAATAATTTTACGGGTTTGCTTATACAAATCTGCAGCCTCTTTTCTCTGGGTTGCCAGTATCTCTTCTTGGCTAGGGACGTGCACATTGGTAGGATTCAGTTCCAGAGAGTATTTCCGAAGTTTCTCATCCACTGCAGTATTCCTTACAACCTTATTAGCAATCACATTGGGGCTGTTGATGTTTTTACTTGGTAATAAGTCAATGGACTGGAGAGAGGCTTTGATTTTTGGGGAAATGTATGCTCTCTTAGTAGTGTGAAGTTCTGTTTTGGCAGGCTTTTTGGTATCTTCTGAAGAGTTTCCTTCTTTTCTGACAGTTTCTTCAGATTCAGATAAGCCAAAGGAAGTGTCCATTAACACTTCAGGAGGTGGTGGTGGCAGATTTTCAATGTCTTCATCAGTCTCCTCCTTTGTGCCCTTTGTACTTAATTCTGCAGCTGGTACAGGAGGAAAGGCATTTGAAAAGTTTGAACAAACTGCATTGGTGTTTCGAAGGTTTATGTCTTCTACTGGTGAAATACGATGCTTAAGATTTAAAGGTGTCAGGCCTTTCTGAAAGGGAAGGGTGGGTGGAATAACTGGAAGTCCAAATTTTCTGATGCACTTTATTGGTCCTAAAGATCTTAGAGGTGTGGCTTTTATAAGATCATCAGTAGGACTGAATGTTTCAATAAGCTTTTTGACAGACTTGCGGGAGGCACAGCTACTGCTGTTCAGGATTTGTGTTCCAGGAGGCTTGTCATCTTTGCTGCCTGATGACTCCTGTGGGGACACAGTAGGTCTTAAGGGCTTCTTGCCTCTTCTTTCATCCAGATGATTGGCTGGATTTTGATCAACCGTATATAAAGGGATTTTATCCTGGTTAGGCAGTATGCTGAAATTTTTTGAGAGGCAAGCCTTCAGTTTGCTAGAGGATCTAGATGTTACATGCTCATCCTGTAAATAAGGTGCTGTTCTTGATTTCCAAGGCTCTTGGTTGCTGTCTGTGTCCTTGTTTCTGTAAAACATTTCCAGTCTTTTGTTGAGCTCTTTTTGAGTTCTTTGAAGCTGTAGAAGGGTTGGGTCTTCTGCCTGGCTTCTGAGAGACTCCTCTGACCTGGACCGCCGCTGTTTCACTAAGGTTTTCTGGCTACCCGTTGCTGTACTGGGCCTTGCTCTTAGGATTGTCCTTCCACTCTCATCCTCTATCCATTCCTTATGCCCAGATTTAGCTGGAACAAACTTGATTTTTTCACTGATGGCATATTTCATCTTCAGAATCATTTCCTCTGCCTCTGCATTCTCTGTCCTCTTTGTAGATTGCCTTTGTGTCTTATCAGTTACCGCAGGTGAAGACAAAGGCCTTCTTGGCAGAATATCCTTCCCCATTTCTGATAAACTTGTGTTGTCATCGTCCTCTCCCAGGGTGCTGCCTTCATCATCATCAGAAGGAAAATCTATGGATTCACAGATTTTGAAATGTTCACCTTCCTGAGTAGAATCAGACTGGAAGGAGTTATAAGAATGGCTTTTGCTCAGGCTTGCATGTTGGGGCATGGCAGAAATATCTTCTGGTACTCTACCCTGACAATAAGTCACTTCTCTACTCTGAACAGATGAGTGAAATATATCTTTAAGATGCCTTTCAAGTGCATAGTCATGGGGTGTGGCTGCGCCTGGCRATGCTGTCCCATCACGAGTGTGCTCCACAGCTCTGGTATGCTTTTGGGATAGATGGCCATGTGCACAGGAATCACAGCTTGCTTGTTTTCCAAGCTGACTGAGAGCACTGAAATCTTTGATAGATTCATTGTCTGCTCCAATGCCACTGTCCTCAGAACAGAGCGTTTTGTCATCACTGTGGGATGGAGAGGATCCCACTGTAGAGGCTTCAAGCAGGCTTATTGTCCGTAACAGGCGCTCATCAAAACTTTGCTTTGCTTTCAGTTTTCTTTCCAAGTTGCTTGCAGCAGACTGCAGGTAGTTGCAGGTCTCTTGCAGGGCATTGGAGGTGAGGGAAGCCACCATTCCATTTAGTAACTGCATTTTATTGACTGTGTACTGCAGTAATTGTTGCAACAGATCAGGGTGCTCCTTCAAATCTTTTTTTGCTGGCCATGCCAGATTCCCACCTACATTTTTGAGAAGATTTTCCCCATCACTGGCAATTTCTTCCAAGAGCTGGTTAATTTCATCAAAGCGAAGCACCAGGAAGCTTACCATCTGCTGCAAGAAGAGCTGAGTTTCCGTAGCCTGGCTGGCCATATGAAGGATAGCTTCATATTTGGAGAGGCTGGGATTTAAATAGGCATAAGCACTCTGATGAGCCTTAACAAGCAGTTCTGGGAAATCTACCTTTTTCTCTGTCTCACGTTGAGACAAAATGGACTTTTCTTTAATTTTGCAAGGTTGACCTTGCTTTGCCAGTTTATGACTTTTTTGCTTTTTTCCTTTCTTTGGGATTTTCTTTCCATTGCTTTCATTCTTGTCATCCCAAATGAAAGCTGATGCTTCTGATTCACAGGAGCTTTGCTTTCTGATCTGTATGTCCTCAGTGATATGTTTTCGAGACTCAATAAGTTCAGACATAGCTACTCCAGCATCTGTGGCTGTCCTCTCAATTTTCTTTTCTTCCCTGGCAATCTGCGGATCTGAATGACCCTTGGAAGATAATTGGAAATAATTATTTTTGTCTTGCTCTGATATTTGCTTCTTCTTTTCTGTCAGGCAGTCTTTCCTCTGAATCTCATACTGACCAAATTCATCAATAGTGTAACAAGACGAACCTTTAACTAGCAATGGAATTCCTTTATCTCCTGGATCAACACGCAAAATACCTTTGGGTTTATTCAAAGCCTTAAGACCATTTCTTGCAATGCTATTAGCAATCTCGCTGTGAGATGGTGTGCAGCCCATCTTTTCTCCGTTTTTGGCTTTATTTTTGATTAAATATCCAAATGACCAGGGAAAATACAAGAAAGAATCAAACTCACTGTTTCATCCTGAACTCCAAACCGGCCCTTTTCTCACAAGTTTTCATCGCAATCCCAGTTTTATTGTCAGTTGGTGTTGTTGCTTACTTGGAATCTCATGTGCCTACTGCCCAAGATCTGGTCCTGATGATGTGCACGATCCCATTGTATTGTTTCCACTCAGATTTTCTTCTTTGATGCAAAAAAGGCGTGTGAAAGCTCTGATGGATTTAGAGCTAACGGATTAAGAGGACTTGTGTACCTTGCTTCTGTCTTGACAGATGTCCACTACAAATAAGATTTTAAGCTCATTAGGTTAAGCAGGCTCCAGCCAGTCAGCACCCATGTTGTATTTATAAAGGAAGATTTTTTTCCGCACTATATTGGGAGGCAAAAGAACTTGGTGCCTGGATACACAGTCCCTCTTTTTTTCCCCTTGTTACAGAAAAATACTGTACAATTGAATGCAGAGATCCAAAGGAAGAAACTATTTTGAAACCTTTTTGAAGGGAAACTATTTGAACAAGGGTGTACATGCCACTGATACTCTTTAACCAAGAGAAGGGTGACCTTGGCAGAATATGTATCTACTGGAGAGTACAAGACATGGAATCAAATTGATTTGAGATGCCTCTTAAATTTCTGCCTTCAGGGGCTTCAATGTTTTTTCTCTGATTGTGAGTGACAAGCTATTTACTTTTCCTTTCTGTGCCTTCCAAACAAGGTTTTGTTTTTTTCTTCCCCTCAGGTGATCATTCATAGCAAGTTTTTTTTTCCCTGTTTCAGACAGCTCCCCAACCTGAAAAGCTGAACTGCACAATACCCTACTATTTGTGGAATATCTTTTGCATATGCAGTTTAGGGATAAAATTTTAATGCTATCTTGGTAGCCACAAAAGTGAAACTTACCTTTATTTCTTTTTCATCAGCTAGGACTCTTAATTGCATGAATTCAAGGGTTAAAACTCTAAGAAAAAAGTTAAAGGGACACACTGGGTTAAAAATATAGACTCAGTTCTGAAAAAAAATTAAGAACTATTCTTCAAATCACTTCTAAAACCAAGACAGAATTGTTCCTTTTGTTGCACCTTTTTACCACTTCACCCAATTGCTGCTTCCCTTTCTCTCAATAATCCTACTCTGAAAGAGAAACTAAAGAAGCCAGAATAGGCATTGGAATATTGTGATGAAGCAGAAGATAACAGAATCACAGAATGGCCGAGGTTGGAAGGGGCCTCTGGAGATTGTGTAGTCCAATGCCCTGCTCAGAGCAAGGTCAACTAGAACTGGTTGCTCAGGACTGTAGTTTTTAATATCTCCAAGGATGGAGACCCCACAATCTCTCTGGGCAACCTGCTCCAGTGTCTGACCACCCTCACAGTGAAAAAGTGTTTTCTTATGTTCAGATGGAATTTCTTGTGTTCCAGTTTGTGCCCGTTGCCTCCTATCCTGTCACTGGGCATCACTGAGAAGAGCCTGGCTCCATCCTCTTTACATCCACCCATCAAGTATTTATAAACATTAATAAAAAAAACTCCCTGAGCCTTCTCTTCTCCAGCTAAACAGTCCCAGCTCTCCCAGCATTTCCTCATATGAGAGATGCTCCAGTCCCTTAATAATCTCAGTGGCCCTTTGCTGGACCTGCTCCACCAGGTCCATATTTCTCTCAGACTGGGAAGCCCATACTTGGACCCACCACCTCCGGATGGGGCCTCACTGGTGCTGAGTAGAGGGGAAGGATCACCCCCCTTTACCTGCTGGCAGCGCTCTTCCTCATGTAGCCAGTATGCGGTTGGCCTTCTCTGCCATGAGGGCACATTGCTGGCTCACGCTGAACTTGGTGTCCACCAGGACTCCGAGGTCCTTCTCTGCAGAGCTCCTTTCCAAACAGTTGGTCCCCAGCATGTACTGGTGCATGGGGTTATTCCTCCTCAGGTCTAGGACTTTGCATTTCCCTTTGTTGAACTTCATGAGGTTCCTCTCTGCCGATTTCTCCAGTCTGTCGAGGTCCCTGTGAACGGCAGCACAACCCTCTGGTGTATCAGCCACTCCTCCCAGTTTTGTATCATCAGCAAACTTGTTGAAGGTGTGCTTGGTCCTATTATCCAGGTCATTAATGAAGAGGTTAAACAGTGTTAGACCTAGAATCAACCCCTGGGGGACACTACTAGCAATGTCCTCCAGCTGGACCTTGTGCTGCTGATCCCAACCCTTTGAGCCCAGCAGTTCAGCCAGCTTTCAGTCCACCTCACTGTCTAGTTATCTAGCTCATACTTCATCAGTTTGCCTATGAGGATTTTATGGGAGACTGCGTCAAAAGCCTTACTAAAGTAAAGATAACATCCGCTGCTCTCCTCTCATCTGCCAGGGCTATCAGGTTGGTTAAGCATGATTTCCCCTTCCTAAACCCATGCTGACTATTCCCAATTACCTTCCTGTCCTTCATGTGTCTGGAAATTGTTTCCAGGATTATTTGCTCCAGCACCTTCCCAGGGATCAAAGGTGAGGCTGACTGACTTGTAGTTCCCCAGATCCTCCTYCTTGAAGGTAGGAGTGACATTTGCTCTCCTTCAGTCCTCAGGAACCTCCCCCAGCTGCCATGACTTTTCAACGATGATTGAGAGTGGCCTTGCAATGACACTGGCCACCTTTCTCAGCACTTGTGGGTGCATCCCATCAGGTCCTATGGACTTGTTTATGTCCAGTTTGTTTAAATGTTCCATAACCTGATCTGCCTCCACCGAGGGTAAGTTTTCCTTGCTATCTTTTCCAAGTTTTTCTTTCTGAAGGGTGGTATGTGGATGATGATGATAATAGCAATAATCCCCAATTTCCCTCTCTATTTCTCAGACTGTCCTAAATGGATTCATATTTTAATTTCCAGATGCATCTTTTCTACAGGAGATGGCCATTTCTCAGTGTCATAAAGGTTAAAGACAACTCTGACGCTGTGTAGGAGCTCACTGTTTTAGGTTGCAGTCCTCTCTCTCTAACCGTTTGGGTGTGGGTATCGCCTCTGATTGATTCCCCCAAATTTTTTCAGGCTGCCAAGCTTACTTTAATGAACTATCTACATGATTCATTCTTTGGTGTTGGACCATAATAGCAGAATGCCTGCATGGAAAGCCATTATTCTATGTTGCCTTATTGTTCAGATCTCTTTCTGTTCAACAGTGGCAGCAAAAGCACCTTGTTTTACTGGGGCAAGGCACAATAATGAATCCCCAAAACATTTTTAAAACTCGGTATGCTTTTTCTAAAATATTTTTTCTGGAACAAATAAATTGTTCTTAATATACATGATGGCATAGCCATTTTCCTCGATGCTTTTTTGGAAAGCAATGGATAATTCCTTCCTGGCTCTGCTTCTTGCAAGTGATATAGCTCATGCTTCTGCTACTTCTGTGTCCCACCATGACGTGGTTTCTGCACAGTGGCCTCAGCAGTCTTGCACTCCCTTTTAGGCACACATCTAATGTGTTCATAGAGTGGAGAAGGTGGGGCAGATTTATGCAGCTGTTTCATCCTAGTGATCCTAGATGTCAGGATCTTCTAGCCCTTTACGATAAGTCAAGGAAAACATAGTAGATCAAGGAACTAGCCTTAATATATCTCTTATGTTTGCAGTGGGAGTTGAAAAACCTCTTCATGTAGCTTGCATAATATTTTGAGGCATAAAATATTCTTGCAACCTTTCTGTGAAAAGCAGCTCCAACAGATCCATTGTCGGCACCAGAAATTTTAACAATTAGCATCATGTGGGTTGTTGTATTTGGAAAGATCTCTTTCTTTACTTCCTTTTCCCTTTGAAAGATTGTCATGTCACTTTCATTTGTTTTTTTTCTAGCTATTTCCAGTATGCCATGCATTAAAATCATACTAAAAATATATGCACGGTTTATTTCAGAGATCTTGGCTTATATAAAATGTTTTAAACAGGCATACATTTTGTCCTACCTTTAATTGTGGTTTACTTGTATATACAATATGACTATTTAACGTTGTGCCAAACTTTAGCTGCTGTGAGAGAGCAGAAACTTTGTGCCTGTTTTCAAACACTTCTGGAATTGTATTTTTGTCATCCATATTCTCATTACTAAGCATGATATGTTAATTTGAATGTTTGAGGCACTTAAAAGTGAAATATAGGGAAACTGCCTTTACCTCCTGATCGTACAACAAAAGAGGAGACAAAATGCCTGTTAGGTAAAAAGCAGAGGTGGAAAAAATTGTTGAAGAGAATGACAAACAAATATTTCTGAGAGCAAGGGGATGAGATGAACCTGGTCTGTAATTTTTGAATGCTATATGTTGATCTCATTACTGATGCATTTACTAAAGAAATATTTTGGTCTACAACATTACAGTTTACAGAACACAAACTGAAAGGGAAACAGCTGGTCAAGTTCACATGGGTGCCTAAGTGCTGTTAGCTGTGAACCTTCTAACTCGAGCCGTTTTACAAGTGCCCCAAATCAATACAAAACTGTTTTCCGTGAACTGAGCCCAGGAAAGTACCAAAGATGAGATAATTAAGGATTAAGAGAGAATTTCCCTTATCTTTCAGCTCCCTCTCTTGAGAGAGGAGGTATTTGGGGGTGCAGAGAGGAGGCTTTGTGTAATGTGTGATTTGCTTGGTCATGATCACTGCACAGCTGGGGTTAGGTAAAACAGGTGTGCATGTGGACTTTGTTTAAAATCTGTTTGCTCTTCCTTTCATATGCTTTCTTCCTACTGTTAAGATGAGCAGTGTTTTCATTTTGAGCAAGCTGTATGGTCGCACGGTGCTTTTGAAGGGAAGGACTTCAACGTTCAGCCCTGTCAGGCATAGTTGATGCACAGGGTAATAAAACCCAAAGACTAGTTTGCAAGTGGGACTAGTAGCACTGGAAGTACCCTAGGAAAGGGCAGAATGAGGGCTCAACCTTGACGGCAATGTGGTATTCAGAGACCAGAGGTGCGGCCAATGCAGTAACTGTGGGGTGGATTTTAGGAACATATTGAATGGAAAGGTCAGTTGGTAAAAACCATATGAAATTTCAGTGTGAAACTCATTGATTAGCATAAACTGAAAAATTATGAATCAAGGAAAAAGATGAGGGACTGCTTTTAAGAGGTTGGAGGATGTGAAAGGGGAATGTACATAAATGCTTGTATCAGTTCGTTAAAAACTTAAAGTTTGTGTATTTGTGGATAACTTTTGAGGAAAATCAAGTTTCGATTCGCTGAGAAATTATGGAGAGTCTGGGAGATAAAAACAACTTTAAAGAACTTTTACTCTGAAATGAACCTYTTTTTTTTTTTAATATCAGCAAATTGAACATAACCAGGGAGCTGTCATATCTGTTGGTCTTGATGTCAACAAATAAATAAAAAATTGCTGCTTTTTATTTCAGCTTCTCCTGCAGAGCTGATACTGTTCTGGGAGATGGCATAGATTCTCTCCTTTCTGTAATCACTAGCAGAACTACTTGCAAAGTTTTGTTCTGTTTCCCCTGTGGAAAGACACCGATTATGATAGGGTAGTAGGAATACCACAGAGGACATTTTTTGAAGTAAATTTAGTTGCAAAGAATTAACTGAAACCAGGGAGTCTGATAAGTTTTTCAGAACCTGTCATCTGAAACACAGTTCATGCCCTTTTTTGTCTTTTTTTTTTTAAACTTTTTTAAAATTGCTCCAGATGAGCTGCATGAGAAAATAAAACTGAACTCCAAGAATTTGATGTTTTCAAAAACCTGCTTTGCAAAAGCAGAGCCTTTTTCTAAACAGCAGACGAGCAAGAAAAAACAGTTGCTGAAAAAAGGTAGGAAATCTGTCTCTTTCTGCAGCAATAATACTTTATAAGGAAATTGACAGAGGAATAAATATTAGTAGAAAATTAAATTTAGAAAATTGTAAATTTAGAGCTCTGCCTGTACAGGGATTTTGAACTCTGATGCCCCACAGTAGTTGAGAAAAATTTGATGACTACTAATACCACCCAAGGTCAGGAGTAGCTTTGTGAGATGTATTTATGTGTGCCTTTATCATTTTTGAAACATTTATTCTGGTCACTTGGTCACCGATTCTCATTGCTAAGAAATCTGTGGGTACTTAAAACCTGCCATCTGTCATAGCTAATACATTCACTGCTGGTTTCAATAGTTAAAACAGAAAATGACAGTGATTGGCCAAAATATAAGAATTAGGATCAAGAATTGTGTGAAATAGCAGAAAGCTTCAGCTACAGATTTCCGGAATTATTATTAAAAAATGAAAAGGGAGCAGTCCTATTATCCTAGGCAGTGGTTACATCAGTTCTCACAAGTGAAAGGAGGTTTGCAGCTGTGGAGCATTTTTGAGAAAAGCCAAGTTTCTATCAGAGAAGGGGAATGGGTTCCCTTATCTAATGTGTCTCAGAGAATCCCTGAAACCTGAAATAAATATAGCATTCCTCTTGGCTTCCTATCGCAGGGTGTCTCATGCCGTGCTGTACACACTGCTAGCTTCTGTAAACCATGTCCAACTAGTGTGTGGCCTGGAGAGCGGCAGCTGCTGTTCCTGTTGCACACCAGCACAGTGTGCTGGGGCTGCCGTCTTGCCACAAGTCCTGCCAGGCTTTTTCTCCTTCCACTACCTGTGCTGCTAGTGAGAGGAGCTGGACAGATCTTGGCGAAGTGCTAGATTTGAGGCTGTGGAGCTCTGAGGATCAGGAATCCAAAAGTGGTGGATGGGGAGGAGCTGAAATTTGCCTACATCTATCTGAAACTAGAAACCACAATTTACGTTGCAGGGTGCTGGCTGATGCTGGAGGTGGGAGGGAAGGGTGGCATGTAAAATCATTAAAGGGAAATATGAAACAAGATTAGTTCCAAGAATGATTCCCCAGGACTTCACCAGTAACCCCTCTCAGCCTGGTACTTTCCATTCAACTCTACTCAACGTTTCCCCTTGTGCTTGCACTTAGTCCACATTGCAGTTCTCCTAAATTCTAGTCTAGCTCCAGCATTGCTAGTAATTTCCATTTCAGGCACTCCACTAAAGTCCAACTAGGGAAATGCTGGGAAGGCCTGGAGTGAGTTACAAGGACAGGTAACCTTTTCTGTAGGAGAGAGATGTCCTGACTGCAGGTGGATACATAGCTTCCCTGTTTCACATCCAGCTCCACAGGTAGCTCCTGGAGTATAGGTTGTCTTTTGAATACGCTGGCTGTCTTCCAGGCAATCCAAAGCTGCACTGAAATTGGTATGTAAGCATGCTCAGTTTCAAACCTCTCTGCTATCCTAATCCTTGCTCTAGAGTGGTTGTACTTGAAGTTGCAGCACCATAGCCATTTAAATGATTCTTTCCCTCTGAAATTGTTTGTGAAAATGAAGGAACTGGGTTAGTAACATACTATTTCTGCCCCAAGGAGAAACAAGAAGTGAAATAATATTTTACTTAAAAAAGACTTGTTGTTCACAAGCATTGTTTCCCCATCTTCCTCCTGATTTGTTCAGAGCTGCTGCGATTGTTCAAGACATCCCAGTTCTCCAGGTGCTAAACAACTGTGCTGCCTATGGCATCACCGAATGAGTCAGACAGGATAGGCTGAAAGGACTTTTGTTTAGACTCATATCCTGATAAGCAGAAGAAACTGAAAAGGATATTGTGAAAAGGTACAGAATAAGGTTTTAAGGCTTTGTCTTATTTAATTTCCATTGCATGGGGAAGGGGGTGGAACTCAGGACTGGCAGGGGTTTGGTGGGCAATGGTATCTAGTATCCCTTGTGGCTACAGCACTAGGTCATTGGATTCATTTTGAGCTGAAATGTTTGTGTTTTTGCCTTTACTGCTTCAACCAGGAGGATATTCTAGAACCTGAGATGCTTTATTAGGTGCCTGCTTTTATTTTCTAACGTAAATGTATTCATATTCAGTTTTATCCTCATATTCAATGTTACCTTTGCATTTACATACCACTCTTCATGGTTTATGGCAGATGGCAACCATATCCTCTCTCTCAGCCTTCATTTTGCTGCACTAAATAAGCTGTGCTCTTTTAACCCCCTAAAATAGATTGTCCCTTTCCTTGACCATGCTAGTTAGTCATTTCTGAATGTGCTGGTTTAACAACTTTTCTATGAAGAAGGGTGGCCATAGGGGATGGCTGAACCTGTGGACACGAATATCTGTTTGATAATTGCTTGCTTTTTGTGTGATTGCATCATATTGGGAATGAATGCTCAGTGTGTGCTGTTGAATATAGTTGCATCTTTCTCTTSCTCACTAGTCATTACCATATGATGAGCCCTTTCATTGATCTTATTAGCTCACTCCTTTTTAATGACAATTCTTTCCGGTTTTTGTCTCATCAGTGCACTTGCTTTTGTGCCAAAATCATTAAAGGGAAATATGAAACAATATTAGTTCCAAGAATGATTTCCCCAGGACTTCACCAGTAACACCTCTCAGCCCGGTACTTTCTATTCAACTCTACTCAGTGCTGTTTCCTTTGGTGCTTGCACTTTGCCCATGTTGCAGTTCTCCTAAATTCTAGTCTAGCTCCAACACTGCCAGTAATTTCCATTTCAGGCATTTCGCTAAAGTTTATTATTTGGTATCTGTTCTAATACATTTCCTTAGCCCAGAAAATCAAGCATTTCACAAAAGGCAGGTATCAGCTGTCAGCACAAAGCTCGCACTTCATCCCACTTTGTCTTTAGCTATACTTTTCTTCACACTCTTTTTCTCAGGTACCTTTAAGGTGAATGTAGCAGGCCTGTGTTTTCCTGGATTACAACTTTTCTCTGCCCTTTTCTGAAATATGGAACACTTCTAAGAAATGGAAAAATTACAGTAGCTTTTCTTCAGTCATTTGGTATCATGTTTACTATCAAAACTGCAATTCCATGTGCCACATCTTTCAATTTTCCAGTCTCTGGGATTTGAATGCACTACAGCTCTTGACTTTTACCACTATTTCATTTGTGGTAATTTTCAGTTGTCATTCCCATTATTTATCTTGCCTCCCCTCCACAATTCATATGAGGAAAAACAATAACAAGCTGATAAACAGTATCAGTTATATTTACTTAATGGTGACCCTCATTGAACACAATGTAGAAGGACTCGTTTTAGCTTTTACCAAGTCAAATTCYCCTTGAATAGCCTCGGCTTAAGCTGTATGAAAATGGTTTTACCACTGCATGGGTTGCTTAGAGATTGCCAATGCTTGGACTGAGATCCTCTCTCGGTTTAAAGTGCTGGATAAGCACCCCTCTCAAAAGCCTATTTGTACGTTGCTACTTTCACTCCTCTGACTGGTTACTAAAATAACTGGGAAGTCTGGATTTCTGAGTTCTGTGCTTAAATCTACCAGTGATTGATGCGTGACCTTAAGCAAGTCACTTTACACAGCTATTGGTGCATGAACATTTTAGTGTAAAGCCTTCAGGATTATGTGGCACCTGAACTCCTCAGCTGAGAAGTGCATTATGTCTTACTGCTCTCTGCCCGCATCGTCCTCCTGGCTGTACCTCCTTGTCCACAGATCACAGCGGTCTGATCTGCAGTTTGGGGGCCTTTCATTTTCCCTTGGCTTCACTTTTGAGCACCACTCACTGCTGCGCTGGTTAAATGCTCCAGTCCCCGTGTTGGGTGAACACGGGCAGGTGCAGAGGATTAGGGTGATAGATATGTCCTGTAAGTCATCCTGGCTGGCTCCCAGGCCTATCCCCATCTAGGAAAAACAAGAGCCATAATCTGTCTGCACACCCTGCAAGTGAATGCTGCTCCAGCACAGGCTCGCAGTCACTCTGCATGAAACAGGATCTTCTGCTTCGTGAAGGATGGTATATTTTAAAATGTCATCTGTAATCACACAGGGTTGCAAAGAACTGTCTACGTTTTAAGAAACATACAGTCTAAATAGCAGTACCTTTTAATAATGCTGGCTGGAAATTCTCGCTAAGCCTAGCCTGGCACAGGCGGGCTCCCCCGTGTATTGAGTTACAGCATGCGTCTGTCTGCAGTGATGCACCACCTTTAGCACTTACAGACTAAAGGAAAAAAAGCGAACGGGGGCACTCGTTTAGTAAGTCAAGAGTTGAGTCACAGTAAATGAGCAGGTAAGCCAGACATGAATATACACCTATAAGGAAAGTATATGGTTACTATTGCAACATGAAGCACAGGGCTTTGTTCCATTTAATAATAAGCAGAGAATCGATGTGCTTTTGAAGTTGCACAACCGCAAACGGCCCTTGCTTTGCACCTTCTTTCACCTCGGCTCTGTTTTTTTTGTAACTGCTCTACAGTTACCTAACTCATCCTGACTTAACTTTGGCAAAAGCCCTACGGCCATTTGGGTGCCATTCAGTCTGCTGCTTGCCCGCGGGAAAGGAAACGGGCTCGAACGCGTTTTGAGGCGGAAAGGGCCCTTTCGGCCTCCTTG